>NW_004955452.1:594555-608485 GCF_000276665.1 Chinchilla lanigera | reverse complement strand
TAAGAAAAGGAATATTTTTATCTAATTTAGAAAAAAATTTTTGGTACCAGGAATCGAACTCAGGACCTCGCCCTTGCCAGGCAGGTGCTATGCCACTGAGCTATAACCTTGACCTAGAAAAATTTTAAGGATTAATTCCAAATGTAAATTTAAGGAGGGAAATACAAAGAAAGAAAGGAACCAGTAAATGGTGGAGAGAAATGCAAAGAAAGTCACGGATGTTTTTTGTATATTTTTGGGGAAGGAAAGTTAGAATGAGAAAAATAATTTTTTGTATATAGGAGAAAGAATTTGTGTGATTGAATGAATTTTCTCCCTGAAGTACTACGGTTTGATTTTTCCAGAATGGGAAGAAAGAAACAGAGCAAAACTAAAGGATTGAGCAGGTAGCAAGAGCTCTCAGACCATTGTAGGTCTCTGAAGGAAAAATCTTATGAAAGAAAATGTGTGTGGGGGCTGGGGATTTAGCTCAGGGGCAGAGCGCCTGCCTGGCAAGCGCAAGGTCGTGAGTTCGGTTCCCGGTACCAGAGAAAAAAAAAAAAAAAAAAAGAAAATGTGTGTGTGCAAGTTATCTATAATTAGAAGGAAATTACAGGCTTTTCTAAAAATTGAACATTAATACGTTGATATAGAACCAGAGTCTAACTCTATGTTTAAAGCAGCAAAGGTTTTGTGATTTTAATAAAGATTTGGAAGTAGGCAGTCGCAGTAGCAGGCTTCTGTGGTCTCAAGGTGGGGAGCAGGAGTTAAAGGCCAGCCTTGGCAACTTAGTAGAACTCCATCTCAGGAAAATTTGCAAGAGGTTTTGATTTTTAATTCTGAAATCTTCTACAGAAGATTTCAAACAGCTGCCCTGCAGCTTTTCCTGTTTTCCACTTTCTGTTTAATCAGTGACTCTCTCTCAAGTTTTTAGTCAGTTATCACATATTTTCTCCCTAGTTCTAACTCTGCTAGTGAAGTCTGACACTGAAAATGTTTATCTTAAAAGCCTACCCTAGAAATAAATGGCAAGCAGGTTTACAGGACCACCAAAAGAAGTCTTTATTTTAAGTTGTGTGGCAGCACAAGGGTGTCAGTACCCTGCAAGGAGTCCTCCTAGACTAACCTGAAAAGTGGTTGGGGAGTGCCCCTTATGCAGGAGCTGCAGGCCTGTGACAGTGAGAGGCAGGACTGAAGCCAGGGAATCTTCTGGAAGGTTTGCTGTGGGTGCTGGGATATTAACAATGGGCCCAGGTCCCCTCCCCCATCTTATGCATGCCAGGGTGTCCACTCCCTTCTTCAAAAAGGTAACAGTAGATTCTGAAGTGGCAGGAGCAGGTGGCAGGCACCAGGCTGACAGCCTGGCTGCACTCATGTTGGAGTGGGAAGTGGCAGCTGGATAGCCAGAAAGAACATAATCAAGAGAACACCGAAGCAAGTCGTCCCAGTCTATTGGTGGGGAAGACAAGGAGTAGCAAATGCAAGTGACAGGGAGAGGAATGATAGCCACTGGCCAAGCCATATGCCCCCTCCAGCCAGGTTGGGAGAAAATGGGAAAGCCAGGTGCTTCTCACCTGACTCAATATCAAGGCATTAACCAGGGCAGGTTCTCCTTGTCTCATAAACAACATCTTCCTCATGTCTTCACGTGGTCTTCTCTGTGTGTGTGTGTCTGTGTCCTAATGTCCTGTCCTTATAAAGACAGTGGTCATATCAGACAGAGTATACCTCTGTGTCTCCACTGTAAGTTAATCTTCAGTTTCGCTCTTGCTCTTTTCAAAACCCTATATTCAAACACTGTCACATTCTGAAGTTGTGTTGTTTTATCAGATTTCTATCACTGAAAAAAGTTACCCCACTCTTGCAATGTAAAGAAGAAGAGGTTTATTTTGATTCATGGTTTTAGAGGGTTCAGTCCATTGTTGGCTGCCTCTAAAACAGAAACAGCATAGTGGAAAGGTATAATAGAGGAAAGCAGTTCAACCCATGGCAGTTAGAAAGCAGAGAGAGAAGAAAGGAGGTGTGGATAAGAATACACCATTTCAGGACACATCCCAGTGACCTACCTCTTATAGCCAGGCCCCAGGTCCTAGCAGCACATTCAGCTATGGACTGTTTAGCGGACTAATCTACTGATGATTATAGTATCCTTATGATCCAATCACCTTGCAAAAACCGAGTCTCTGAACACATGAGACTTTTGGATGATATTTTAGATTTAAAACACAATATTCTGTCCTTAGCCCCCAAAAAGTTCATGTCTATCTCATTATGCAAAATACATTTAGTTCATCTCTAAGAGTAAATAAAGTTTTACCAGATCTAGCCCTGCTGAAAAGTCCAAGCCCAAAGTTTCCTCAGAGACTGAAATTAAGCTATTAGCAGTGAGCCCCTGTACAAAAAAAATAAAGTTAAACATTCCCAACATACAATGACATAGGCTAAACACTCCTATTCCAAAAGGGAAGAAAAGAAGAACAGAAAGGAATTGGACCAAAGTAATACTAAAATACAGCAGGGTAATCATTAAGTCCTATAGTCTCACATACAGTTGCAGGGCAGGTTGTGGTAAAATATAATTGCCAAAATGTTCGGGTAATCTTGCCCCCATGACCTTGCTGGTTGTAACCTGCATGGTCCCTTTTTTTGTGCTGGCTCTGTTCACTGCCTAAAGCTTTCCTTGCCAGGTATTCCAAATTCCTGCATCTCCAACTTACTGGGGTCTTCTCTACATCTTCAGTTTCACTCTCATGGCTTTATTCACCCCATTCTCAGGGGCTCATTGCCTGACCTTCCAAGTTTTCCTTTGAAATCTGGATGGAAGACTCCATGACCCCACAACTCTTCCATTCTACATGCCTAAAAAATGAGCACTACGTGGATCCAGCTCAAGCAGTAGCTAAGCACGCTTGGACCATGGCTACAACAGCCTCAGAGTGCCCAGACGGCTTAGCTTTGGGATACTTTCTATAGGTGCCCTTGAGTGAGCAGGGTGCCCTGGGGTTCTCTTTGCAAAGCAAAGTTTTTCAAATGAATTTACCCTTCTTACACTTTTGAGCTCACAAGTGGGGAGTATGGTCAATTTCTGACCTCCCTACAAGGCATCTTTTTTTTTTTTTTTTTTTTTAGTTTTTCTCCGGTACTGGGAACCGAACTCACGACCTTGCGCTTGCCAGGCAGGCGCTTTGCCGCTGAGCTAAATCCCCAGCCCCTCTTTTCTATTGTCTTGGTGCAAAGTACTTAGCTTCTTTTTAACTGCACTAATTTTTTCAGCAGCCACATTTTCCATGGCCCAAACTTTATACACACTTCCTCTCTGGCCAAATGGCCAATATTTCACTTCTATTGGCTCTGATTTTTACTCTGGCTGCTCTATGTACCTTAGGCTAAAAGCAGTAGCCGTGACACAGCCTGAACATAGGGCTGCCTGAAATTTCCACTTGCATATCAATTAATCTGTCACCATTACATTCAGCCTCACACAAAGTCTTATGACATGAACAAAATTAAAACAAATCACCAAAAATAACACAAATGTCCTCCTGTCCAATTTCCATTAATGTTCTCATTCCCATGTTAAATTTCATGGATCTGGCCTTTACAAGGCACATTTCTATCAGAATTCTGGTTTTCTGTGTTCCCACCAGAATTACTTATCAATTTTAGCTTATATCATTCTAAGGATTCTCTAGCTACCTTCTCCAAAACTTTCTAAAATTCTCCCACAAACCAGTGCCTACAGCTTCTGAAGCAGATGGTTAGACATAGTCACAGCAATAGCCACACTCCTGGTACCAATTTTCTTAGTCAATTTCTTTACCACTAGGACAAAATACCTGACAGTTGAACCTTTAAGGAGAAAAGGTTTATTATGGCTCATGGGTTCAGAGATTTCAGGCCATGGTTGTCTGGCTCCAAGGTAGAAATGCAATGGTGGAAGACCATGGCAGAGGAAAGCTGCTCAATTCGTGGAGCCAAGAAGCAGAGAGAGGAAGGAGGACCCAGGGACAAGAATACACTTTTCCAGGTCATACCCCCAGTGACCAACCTCCAGCAAGGCCCCACCTTCTATTGGTACATTCAGCTATGAGTTCTTCAATGGATTAATCTACTGAGGAGAATAGCGTTTCCATGACCAAATATCTTTGAAAATCCCCATCTCTGAACACTTGAGGATTGGGGGGCAGATATTTAAGTTCTATACCATAATATGGGCAAGACATTCAACATATAAACTTTGGGAGGCACAATTTAGCATATTAGGCAGGAAAAAACACTGTTGTCATCATTTTTTCAATTTATATTACTATCTTTGCTTTAAAACTATCTGCAAATGAAATCATATATTCTGATTACTCTACTATGTCTGAATTCTTTAATTTGGTATAATGATAAAATGCATCCTTTTTTATAAATCAGTAATTTGTTCCTCTTTATATAATTGTACTGTAAATTACAATTACTTCAGCATAAAATACTAATACTGTAATATTATAAAATATGGAGTTTTTTTCTTTGCTTTTTCCATTACATGCCTGTACACTTGCCTGATAAAGAAATTTTTGCTATTTCTAGGTTCGGCTATCTTGAATAAAACTGCTATGAACATTCTTATACAAGGAACTCTGTGAACATTCAAACTGTTGGCTTAGAGTATGGGGAGATATTTAATTTTACAAAGCAGGAGGAAGAACTTCTTTCCAAAGTGCTGGTTCTATTTTATACTCCTAGCAGCAATGTATGAGTTTTAGTTCTGAATCAGAGTCTTAAAATCTGGCTACTTTGGAGTGACCCCTCCTGTGACAACCTTACAGAACATCCAGCTCACTCTTTAGATAAGAACCTGTCCAAGCAGCATGTTAGTGAAAAGTCCCAAACACTTTTGCCTTTGTATCTACCAAAGTATTCATAGCAAAATATCTCCAGTAGAATCCCGATGTGAGCATGATAGAGTATTAAAGTCAGGCCACTGCTTCCTCACAAAGGATTTGCTATACTTTGCATGAAATGTACCCCAAAAGCTCATGTGTTGAAGGCTTAGTGCACAAGGCCCCAATATTCAGAGATGGGGATTTTGGATCACTAGGGATCTGACCACATTAAAGTATTAATCCATTCACGGGTTCATAATTTGATGGGATATTGGGATGTGATGAATGCCTGGGGGAGAACCTAGTTGAGGAGAGCAAATTATTGGTGACATGCCATTGAAGATCATATTTTAGTTTGGCTTTCCTCCCTCCTCTCTCTCCCTTCTCTCTTCTTGATTGTATGCTACAGCTTTGTACTGAAAATAAAGTTGCCTGAAATCAACAAAAGTTTATTGTCTCAGTTCAGGACTCAGAGATCAAAGAGACTTTCAAAGTTTATTTTGAAGGGCTGAGATGGAGGATCTGCTCCATGCCTCTCTCCTGCCCCCTGGTGGTTTTTTTAAACACTTGCGCACCATAGCTTGGAGAAGTATTGCCCTGAGCTACACCTTCACCCTCATATGGTCCTCTCCCTGAGTTCATGTTCTTTGAAGTCAATTTCCCCATTTTTAAAGACACCAGTCATTTAAATTTAGGATCCACCGTAATGACTTCCTCTTAACTTAATTACATCTGCAATGACCCTATTTCTAAACAAAGTCAAAACCATTGAACTATAAGGAGGAGTGGGAACACAGTTTAACACATGCCATGGGTTTAGCTGTCAAAGCAAAGTGCAGTTTCAAGAGTAAATGTGCCTTGGAGGATCACCACATGTTCAAGGCCATCCTGGGCTACATAAACCAAACCAAAACACAACAAAACAAAAGAGCAAATCTGCTTGAATTGCTCTTAGGATAGACTAGGTAACACTTCCATAATTAGTCATCTTAATTATAAGTGGATGAATAGCAAAAGATTTTTTTTACTACTCAAGCGAGGTCATTGAGAGCAACAAGACTTTGTAAGACAGTTGTTCCTCTGTCCTGTGGCTGAGCTCCCAGACTGCTTCCACCTTCAGCAGCCACAGCCAGGGCAGAGAAGGCTGGGATCTGCACGGAGTTTTCCCTGCCCTCAGCCTGAAGGGACCACTGTAGCAACACCTGTGTTTGAAGCTGGCTCAGGGATCCACACCTGTGGGGGTCTAGTGAGTGAGGCACAGAGGCTGTTCAGCAACAATAGCCTCTGCTGCAGCTGAGGTTGAGGACTCACGTCAGGGATATTTACTTCGCCCATTGAGGTAGTAATTTCTTCCCACAGGCTGGAGAGCCGGAAAAGACATACAGTGAGCCCTTAAGTTATGACCAGCCTGACATGCAAACAAATTGAGTTAGAATTGGAAGTTTTAACTTAAGACCAAAATTTTGAGTTATGACCTGATTGCCGACCACTTATGCTTCCAGATGGTCTCAGCTACAGATTTAACATTTAAAGAGCTCTGGAAGGAACATTACAACATCATTTCCTGCCTGGGGTTAATTGAGAAATCCTGGGCTGATGTCCATCTAAGGACACTGAGGACTACCTGTATACAGGAGAGAGTTGGAAGGCTGTGTAGAGGAGCCCAAGCCTTCAATTAAAACTGGAGTTACGACCAGCCCTCGGGAATGCATTGAAGCCAGGCATGGTGGCGCATGCCTGTAATCCCAGCACTCGGGAGGCTGAGGCAGGCAAATCGTTCTGAGTTTGAGACCAGCCTGGGCTACAAAGTGAGTTCAAGGCCAGTCTGAACTGCATAGCAAGAACCTGTCTCAAACAGACAAATAAATATATAAATAAATAAATAAATAAATAAAAATAAAGGGGCTGGGGATTTAGCTCAGCAGCACAGCGCCTGCCTGGCAGGCGTGAGGTCATGAGTTCAATTCCTGGTACCGGGAAAAAAAAAAAAAAAACCTCAGGAACACATTGAATTCCTAAGTCAAGGGTCCACTGTACTTCTTTTATGAATTGAATCTGAGTCACTGTGTTCATGAAACCTGAAGAATAAAAAAGGCAGCTCCAGGGAGCATTACCTCGCCTGTCTCCAAATAGCTGAAGCCCAAAACTAAGAGAGAAGCAGAGGTTGGATGGCATTGTCAAGAACACCCTCTCTTTCCCTAGGATTAGAAATTGGTAAGGGATGCAAGAGGAGGAGAATGAAGAGGAAGAAGATAGAAGGAAGCCCTGGCCACAGTTATGAGAAATGGAATCTGCCCCTGCAACCTTTTCCCAAGGGGACTGTGGGGATGCCCAAGGGCAGAAATAGGATATAACTTTCATCACTTCCCAAGAGTTTTGCATGACCTCTGGCACTTTGTACGGACTTGTATGAATAAATGGCTCCTGGAGGGAACAAATAAATTGCACTAAATGTTCTTTTCTATTCCCACATGCCACACCTAGCTGAAGAAATTACCAACGTTTGCTAGGTAAAGGCCCCACTCACTATGCAGATGAGTCCGCGGGCTGTCAGAGCACACAGTCCTTGCCCACTGAGGAAGGGGTTGCAGGGCGGGAACTGTGTAGCGTTCACACGCAGAGCTGATGATGGGGATGTACCAGGTCAGCAGCTAAGCCTTGGGAAAGGCTTCAAAATGATCTGAAACACATTTTGGCTGTTCATGGCCCAAAAGACTTTCCAATGCTCACCTCTGTCCTGGGAATGGGCGGGCTAGTCTTTGAGGCTACCACATGACCCACCAACTCCCACCCTCCCGGAGGGAGTAGCTATTTGAAGGCAGCTAGAGCCTAAGAAACTAAGTCGCTTGGCGGTGTCAACTCCAGCATCGTCTGAGAGGTAAATGCCCAGAGATTAAGGCCCAGTCAAGAGCATTGGTGTGGGTGTGAACGAGTGCTTGTGTGTGTTTGTGTATAGCATGGGCTTCAGAAGACTTGGAAAGAGAGGTTGCTGCTAAAGCTCAGGAGAAAAATATTGAGGATCAGAGTCCATAGATGAAATTCTTAAACCTTGAATCCAATGTGGGGACGCAGATAAAACGTCTAATGGTGGGATATAATTTCTGACTTCAGGAACCTCTGGGTGTTTTAGAATGAACTTCTGTCCACCCTCTCGAGAATTTTTAGTCTGATGATGATCAAAGGAGGTTTCGTTGCTATATCATGTGGTGTCTCCAAGGGTCTGAGGCTCGCCTGTGGTCACAGCATTCTGCAGAGCTGGGAAGAGGGAGGAGGTGGTATGTGTGCATGGATTCTTGAAAGCCACTCTCTGCGTTCTAGTGCATGACGGAGGGCTTCACCTGTGTGCTTCAGGGCAACACAGTAAGCTCCAGGGCAGAAACTGGGAATAACTGGGAGAGAAGTCGAGGCCAACGTGTCTGTGACTGTCCATCATAGAGCTCTGAAGATGAACCGCCTCCTGCTGCTAGCAACGGTCATGGCCTCTAGTAAGAGCTGATCCTGCTTTCTGGGCATAAGGGGTGGGCAGCAGCACTGGGAGGGAAACACCCTGATTCCCAGTTCTCTTTTGTACTGCAGCAATCTTCTCTCGCTAGGAGAAAGAAAGAAGCCATGGGGGGTGGGGGTGGGGAGGAATGGAGAGGAGGAAGCCAGGGACGCACACCTTGTCACTAGGCCATTTGCCAACTCTCTTCCAGGCCTAATGTGCGCCCTTGGTAATATTTGGGATTTCCGGACAATGATCCATCTGGCAACTGGAAAAAACCCTTTCATCGCTTATGGCTTCTATGGCTGCCACTGTGGCCTAGGTGGGAACGGATCCCCCAAGGATGAAACAGACTGGTAAGACCAAGCCAGTCTTTTCTGCCCTCTGCTCATTCTTTCCTCTGGCAGGGCTGGGAACTTCAAGGACAGAGCTGGCCTCACAGTGCCTCAAAGTTTCTAGGAGGTCCTAGCCGGAAGGGCAGCCAAAACGTTTTGAACTATGGCCTAGACGGTTCTGAAGTCACTGAATCTCTGTCCAGGGTAAGGGAGGGGGGATGATGGGACAAAGGAACTCTCCTGACATTAGGGGAGGCACGCCTAACAGTTTGTCCTCCTACCAGGTGCTGTGCCAGGCATGACTGCTGCTACCACCTTCTGAGGAAACGTGGGTGTGGCACAAAATTTCTGAACTACAAATTTACTGTAACAGGGGACAAAATCCAGTGCAGTGGTAAGAAAAGGCCCCATGATGTCATTGTGATTCCGTCCTTTGCCTTCTGAGTGTCCCCCCTGCCAGACCCTGTGCCGGGCACCAGCGATAGAGCCACCAAGGAACACCGTCCCTGTCTCAAGAAGCTCGGGGCTGAGTGGGAGGCAAAGAAATTGAGAGCACCGGGTGGGGAAGGCTGCAGTAGGAAGCAAAAGACAGAACCTTAATACATCTTAATATACCTTAGGCTCAAGGAAGCTCCTCAAAGTGGTGACATCTGTGCTGAGTCCCAGAGGCTGCGCAGAGAGGCAGGGAACAGAAGCTTGGCGCGTTCCCAGAGGAAGACATGAGGGGATGGCAGACTGTACTGTGCTGCTAGGGGAAGTGTGAGGACCCGGGGGACGGTGAGACAAGGAGCAAGCCTGACCTTCCAAGCCGGGCATCTGTAGGTTTTGTCCAACAGCAGCAGGAGCTATTTAGCAAAGGAGTGACAGGAGTAGACGTGCAGCTCAGAGGACTCCTTCTGTCTCAGGGAGGTGGGGACATGCTGGAAGAGAGATGGGTCAGCAAGCTGTCACCAACACGCAGACAAGGGAGAGCGACCATGTGGAATAGAGCACCGGGGTCAGGAGGGAGCGGGTGGGCTGCAAGCCAGATGCACTGGAGGACGATCCATTGAGCTTGGTGAGGGCTCGGGAGGGGTGATGATGAGCTCCTGGGGGGATACGTGACTGTGCGGATGGGACAACTGAGGTGGAGATCACAGGAGGAGGTGGGGGTGTGTCGGCAAGGAGCAGCTCTGACTGGAGCACAGGGAGATTCAGGGGGCCCCAGATGCCCCGGGAGCTACACAGCAGGCGGCTGGATGTGGGACCTTGCAGTTCAGGGAGGATCTGGCCTGAGCCACACTCAGAAGTCAGTAACAGGGAGCTCGAATGAGGCGCTCACCCAGGTCTGATTCAAGGCCGGGGAGAGAGCACAGAAGGTTGGACAGAGCACAGGGAAGAGGACCGAGTAAGACATCAAGGGGCCACTGAGAATGAGCAATGGCCATTAACCAGAGGCCACTGAGAATAAGCAATGGCCATTAACCAGTCCCCATAAGGGCTCCTTTGCTTGAGGGACAGGAAGGCCCCTGAGGACTTCAGAGACAGGTGTTCCCATGCAGGGTGAGGCACAGCCAGATTAGGGCGGGTCAGGCAGCGAGTAGGAAGTAGAGGTCATGAGTGCAGGCAACTCTACGGGGAAAGTCTGACTGCAGAGGAGGAGGGACTGGTGGTGGTTGAAGCAAAGTCTCACTGTCCTCAGACAGCGGATCCATGAGTGGGACTCGGAGAGGGCTCGAACACCGGCCACAGCCTGACTTGCTGAGATCACAAATTACTTTTACCTCGTGTCCTCTCCTTGGGCACGTGTGTCTCCACAGGTTTTAGGTCCCAGGCTACCTGATGCCCAGCTAGCTAAGGGGGACGCACGATTCCCACATAACAAGAATTCTAGAAGAGGGTAGCACCATCCCTGGGCAGCTTCTCCACCATGTCCCGGTGCTATTCCTCAGCTAGACCAAGTGGCTGAATCTACCCTTGTGCTGTCAAGACACACCTGTAGCTCCATACATCATGGCCTCAACTTTACAGCAGGCTTTCCCACTATGCCAGTTTTTGGAGGGAAGAAATCCATGCTTCTCAGAAGGCCCCATCAGACTTCCCCTGTGGCTCACTGACCAGAACAAGATTGCCTGCTACGCACAAGCCAATCCCTGCCAAGGACAGAGGGAGGCCCGTGCCTGGCTTTTACTGATTATTATCCATTCCTGGGCCCCTGGAGCTTAGATTGGCCACCTGGACATGTCTAGTCACAGATGGAAGGGAGAATCATTCCTCAGAAGTCCTCTAGCCATCTCGGAGCTTGCTGTTATATCCCTGTTAACAGGAATTCTCCCTCCCCTTGGGAAGAACTAACTGGAACAGGTCCTCCCTCATAAGAAGCCACAGAATTCAGGGGAGGAGTAGAGACAGGGTCTTACTATATAATTCCTGCAGGCCTTAAACTCTATGTAGCCCAGGCTGGCCTGAGACTCATGAGGATTCTCCTGCCTGAGCCTCCCAAGTGCTGAGATTACAGGTGTGCATCACCACCCCTGGCAAGGAGCTACAGATAATTAACAAGCCCTCATCCAGTTATTATTTTCTTCTAATTTCAGCAAACCAAGACTACTGTCAGACTCAGGTGTGTCAATGTGATAAAACTGCTGCCTACTGTTTTGCTGAAAACCAGAAAAGCTACAAGAAAAGATACCAGTTCTTTCCCGACCTGTTTTGTCATGGAAAAGGACCCACTTGCAAAAACTCCCTCTTCTCAGACACCTTGCCACACGGTTCTGAGTCTTCTCCTCTAAATCCACTCCCTCTTTCAATCAAATTCCTGAAGGATAAATAGCCAGCCAGCAGCCCTTCTGTCCTCACCCAGGAGGAAAATCCCAATGCGTGGGGTCTGTCTGACTGGCCTCTTTCCTCTGCTGCCTAGGGCAACAGATTCCTTACCTCCATTGATGGTTTCCCACCATGTCACTCTTTCAGCTTAGCAATAACAGCTACATTCCTGATGGAGGCTCTTCTGAATAAAAAACTAATATACAGGCCTTGCATGTGTGTGTATGTGTCGTCATGATTGTGTATTCACCCTCTGTCCTCTTGGTATAAGATCATATGAATACAACACACTATAAAGGTTAAAAATACATGCTCTGGAGTCAGACTCTTTCAGTGCAATTCCCCTACCTCACTTCCCCAGGCCTCAGTTCTCTATAAAAATAGAGATCACTTTAGTGCCTCCTCCTTAGCTTATTTGAAAATTAAGGTAGACACCAGTTTTAAAGCACTGGATCTGGTATGGTCATATCTGCCATCCCTGTTAGGAGTAAAACACAAACATACCTGCCCCCTTCCCTGGGGATGTCCTACAATAACAGAAATTACAGAAACAGGAGTTAGAATTCTACTAAACAGTAAGGACAGCACACCCAAAATGGAATCTGCTGAGTCACAACCCTCAGGGATCTTATGAAAACATCTACCAGGTGTGCTGTGGCTGTGAAGAATCTTCCCAGAGAATGATCAGGCAGGCTCCAGGGTGGGTACCATGTGAACATTGTATAGATTTGACCCTGAAAAGTATATAGTTCCCTAAAGGGTAGAGAGTACAATTCTTATACAATAGCCTTTTACAATAAACCACCCCATACTTTTCTACTGTAAATTTGCACTTTAGCATAAAAGGAACCAGCTGTGTGTCTCAGTAGGGGCACCTGAGGGATACAGGGAGCAATCTTCATGTTTACCCACTTCGTATGACAAAACATCAAGGTGTGTGCACATGTACAAAAGTGTCAAACTGGGATTTTTACCCGCATAATGCTCAGTCTAACAGGTTTTGCATATGTGTACCTGAGCATCACTTGGGGGGTAAAATATACCCACACCATACTTTTGTTTTATAAACACGTATTTTATGATAAATGGAATATTGGTGTGACTCACAGTTGCTGCACTTGGGGAAAGCAAAAACCCACTTGTGTATTCACCCATTTGGCAGATAAATGGTAAGGTGTATACAGAAGAAGGTGAGTTTTACCCTTGAAATGTTCATTGCTAAATTTCTGTGCACTTAGGATTTTTTAAAGTTTTCTTCTTTCTGTTGAACCTCAAATCTTTAAAAAAAGAAGAGTAAGTCAAGCCTGAAGCTCATATGAAAGAGTAAATTAGAAAGATCCAAGCAGAAATTAAGGGAATAGACACTAAGAAACAATACAAAGAATCAATGAATCCAAGAGTTGGTTGTTTTAAAGATTAAATAAAATCAACAAAACCTTAGCCTTCCTTATCAAAAGAAGGAAAGAAAAGACTCAAATCCATGCAATTAGGAATGAAAAGGGTGAAATCACAACAGGTCCTGCAGAAATTTGGAAGACCTTCAATACCTACTTCAAAAACCTGTATTTTAATAAGACAGAAAACAGAGAAAATGGAAAGATTTCTAGATACATATGAATTATCAAAGCTGAATCAAGAAGACAAAAAAATTTTAGATAAACCCATATTAGTTAGTGAGATTTAAAATGTAATTAAAAACCTACAAACAAAGAAAAACCCAGGTTCTGAAAGATTCACTGTTGAATGCTACAAGAAATTTAGAGATCTAATGCCACTACTCCTCAAGCTCTTTAATGAAATTGTAAAGGAAGCAATACTCTCAAATGTATTCCTGGAAGCAACAATTACCCTCATAGCAAAACCAGAGAAGAATCCAACCAAAAAAGAGAACTACCAGCTTACTGCCTTAATGAACACAGATACAAAAATCCTCACCAAGACACTGGCGAACAGAATAGAGCAAATCATCAAGAAATTATGTGCCATGACCAAGTAGGACTCCTCCCAGGGATGCAGGGATGGTTCAACACGCACAAATCAATAAATGTAATACACCGTATCAACAGAACAACATGATCATCTTAACAGATACAAAAATGGCTTTTGACAAAGTCCAACACCCATTCATGATAAAAACTCTACAGAAAATTGGTATAGATGGCCTTTATCTCACTCTGATTAAAATCATTTAGGACAAATCAATAGCCAAAATCATACTAAATGGACAAAAACTGAAAGTTTTCACTCTAAGACCAGGAACAAAACAAAGATGTTCACTGTCACCACTTTTATTCAATATAGTTCTCAGAACATTAGCCAGAGCAATTAGACAAGAGAAAGAAATAAAAAGAATAATGATAGGAAAGGAAAAAGTTAAATTATCACCATTTACAGATGATATGATACTCTACATAGAAGATCCAAAAAACTTGACCATAAGACTTCTAGATTTAATA
>NW_004955452.1:572106-592875 GCF_000276665.1 Chinchilla lanigera | reverse complement strand
CCATAAAGAAGGATAAGCTTAAGATATTTCTAGGTAGCTGGATACATCTTAAGACCATACTCTTAAGTGAAATAAACTTGACATACATGTGAAAATATCACATAGTTTCTCTGGTGTGAGAAACTGAAAGTATAAATAAAGGCCAAAATGTTTAACAGACATTGAGCAATGGCAAGAAAATGTTCAAAGGAGAAGAGGAGCAAGGGAGGGGGGAAGAAAACAAGGGAAAAGAAAAAAATGGCAAAAAGCTTTTATAAATAAGGAGGGGAAGAAGGCTTGAAAGGAGGGGAGGGGAATGGGGAAAAAAAAGAAGCAAGATATATCACGTACAGGTACAAATTCCATATGATGAATGTTATCACTATGTATATCTAAAATGTACCAATAAAATAAAAAACCACAGAGTGTATAGATCTTTAGATTTAAGAAATCTTTAGATTTAAGAAAGATGAAATATTGGCTTCATATATGGCAAAGAAAAACAAACTGAAACTGCTAGCATCAACATTGCACCATGATGGAAATATTGATAGAGAAACTTCAACAAAATGGAAACCTGAGATGGAAATTTCTACACCAAAACCAAAAGTGGAGTAGGTGTTGTTGTTGAGTTACGCAGCAACTATGATGTCACTCGAAATACAAATCAATGGCCAATGGCGATATTTTACTCAATCCTAAACATGCATGGCATAAATAAGTTGATAGTTTACAAAGAAAATAGCAACTACAAAATATGATGGAGAAATTTTCTTTAAAAATTGGGACTGGAACTCATAAGAGATCATTTGCAGCAGAGGGAAAAAGCAAAATGTTTCTGCCCAGGGAACTACACAAAAAAATTGTGGAGCACACTGGTGAGCTGATAGGTGAATAGGCAGGCGCAGCATCACAAAGACCTACCAGGACAACAGGAAAACCAAAGAGATGTCAACTGTGCCCTACAGGAAAGGACAAGAAAAGAAAGCCTGTATGCTATCCGTGTGTATTTGTGTATAGATCATATAGTTTTCATATGTGAATACTGCTTTGGGTGTGACAGTGATGCAAAGATTATTTCTGTGTTAGACTTTTGGTTTTGTAAGCAAGGAACAGCTGATGTGAAAATGTTGATGTTTAATCTAAGTACTCATTATATATTTGATATGTTATTTTGTCCATATCATTTTCCTGCTCAGTGCACATTGTACAATAGTGTAGGAAGCTCCTGAAAAAACAGGAAAACAAGAGAGGTGACAAGAATTGCCTGCCCTATAGGAAAGGAAAGCTAAGCTAAGCACATGTGCTGTCAAGTAAGTAAGACGTGTGCATGGAACATACAGTTGTCATGTGTGAAGACTGCCTTGTGTGTGATGTTTTTGTAGATTCTATTGGTATTTTCATTGTAGCTCATATAGGAATTTATTTCTGATGTTATCTTTTAGGTTTTGTAAACAGGTGCACAGCTGATATAAAAATGTTGATGTTTATTCTAAATGCACAATACATAGTGAGAATTTAACAATTTCTTATTTTGCAATACCTACTATACACTTTGGTTCTTATTTACACTTTTGGTTTCTCACACCAGAGAAACAATACAATATTTACACATGTGTGTCCAATTTATTTCACTTAAGAGTATGGTCTCAAGGTGCATTCTTTTACCTGGAAACGTCTCACGTTTATCCTTCTTTAAGGCTGAGTAGCATTGCATTGTATTAAAAAAAAAACACACACATCTTTTTATCCATTCTTTAGTTGATGGGCATTTAGATTGTTTGCAAGATTTATGTATTGCAAACTGTGCTGCTATAAACATAAGTGTGCATATTTTGCTGTGGTGCAGTGTTTTTAATTCTTCCAGGAAGATACCCAGAAGGGAAATAGCTGGGTCAAATAGGATCTCTAATCCTAATTTTTTGAGGAACCTCCACAGATTTCCACAGTGGTTGCACGTGTCTACACTCCCACCAACAGTGAAGAAAGGTTTCTTTTGCCCTATAGCCTTGCCAGCATTTGTTATTGGTTGATTTTTTTATGATAACCATTCTTTCTGGAGTGAGATGTAAGCTCAGCATTGTTTTAATTTGCATCTCTCAAATGACTAATGGTCATTGAACATTTTGAACATTTGAACATTGAACATTTTGTCATATTTTTATTTGCCATTTGTACTTCTTCTGAGAAGTGTCTATTAATTTCAGATGCCCATTTTTTGATTGGATCTTTAAATTTAGGTGTTAATTTTTTTTCAGTTCTTTATGTATTCTAGATATTGGTCCTTTGTCTGAGGTAGAGCTGGCTAAAAATTTTTTTCCCACTCTGTAAGCTGTCTTTTTACTCTATTTGTAATCTCTTTTGCTGTGCAAAAGCTTTCTAATAGGATAAGATCCCAGTTGTTGATTATTCGTAGTATTTCTCAAGTGATTGGGATTTTGTTCATGAAATCTCTGCCTATATCTATGTCTTCAAGAGTTCTGCCTATTCTCTCTTCCAGCAGATATAGTGCTTCTGTTTTAATAGTTAGATCTTTGATCTACTTGATTTTAGTTTAGTGCATAATGATAGAAATCTACTTTGATTTCAGTTTAGTGCATGATGATAGACATGGGTCTAGTTTTAGTCTTTGGCAAGTTGAAAGCCAGTTTTTCCAGAACCATTTATTGAAGAGGCTATCTTTCTTACAGTGAAGGTGTTTGGTTTTTTTGTCAAAGATAAGTTGGCTGAGTATGTCTGGCGTTGTGTCTGCATCTTCTAATCTGTTCCATTGATCCTCAGGTCTGTTTTTTTGCCAGTACCATGCTGTTTTTCTCACAGTAGCTTTGTAGTATGATTTCAAGTCAGATATGCCCCCGCCTTGCCAAAGTGCATAATAGGTATTGTGAAATAGGAAGAAATTGTTCAAAAGAAATGGAACTTAGGGAGAAAGGAGGGGGAAAGGAAGAGTAGAGGAAAAAAAAAACATGATAAAACAAGGATAAAATGGAAACAAAGTTTTGTAAATAGGGAGGGGAGGGGATTGGAGAAAAAAGAGGAATCAGGATAATCATATACAGGCAAAAATTCCCTAGGATAAATATGATCATTCTGTATATCTAAATTGTACCAATAAACCTAATTTTTAAAAAAATAAATAAAAATTTTAAAAATATAAGAATTTAACAGTTTATTTTAATGACATTTTTTGTTCCTGGTAAGTACTCATTGTTTAATATAATAAAACTTACAAAGTTAACACTAGTAATTCATCAATAGAAATATTCTAAAGAATGAACATGGGTACCATACACCCACAATAATGCATCTTTATGACAAAATTGGTGTGCCCTGTGGGCTATGAATCCCTAAATAAAGAACCTTCTTGTGTATCTTATTCAGGACCTTCTCCCAGCTAGTGGGAGCTCTACTTCTTGCCTTTATATCTTTTACTTTCTTTCCTTTATATCTTTTAAATCAATTCAATTGCATACATACCTCCTTCATCCATAGTTTTATTCTTTGTTACCTTGGGACATGACCTTAGCACAACTACTTACCTTTAGGGGGAAAAGTAGTGCTGGTCTTGAGGTTGCAGGGCGCTCCAGTCCACATCTGTGACTAGTTTGATAGAACATCCTATGTAGCTAGTCTGATAGATCATCAAGGTGGGACAATGTAATGCTGGCCACCAGCGAGGTCCTGGTACCCTCTCACCATGGCCTACTTCTTCCTCAAGAGACCCAAGAAGTCCCACAGAGCCTACTCCTGGGAAGCGTGTCATGCCTAGTTTGATGCTTTGGTGGGGTCATCTTGAAATTCTTATGAATATTTAAACAAAGTGTCCCGCATTTTCATTATTTACCTGGCCCCACAAATCATGTACCTGGCCCTGCAATCACCGTATCCTCACATAGTTGCTACTTCTCCTCCTGACATCCAGGGTTCTGTTGGGATATTCCTAACTGGGCCAGGGGCCACCCCTCTGTTTCTCTAATAATCACAATGAGCTCTGAGTGTGTATCCCTTCACAAAGGCAGCATGCTCAAGGGTCATTGATAAGAACCTGCTTCCCATGGGTGGAAGCCTTTGTCCATCAGTGTGCCCCACCTTCACCAGGGAAATATGCCTATCTAGTTATAATCCACCTTCCGAGAAGGATCACCATCTTCTAAGTATGCACAAAGATGCTTCATTTGCTGCAGGCAGCCCTGGTCACTCAATGTCAGGTGTAACAAGAGAAATTTAAAAAAAAAAAAAAAAGATGTCAGATTTTTCTATTTGAATGGACAAAAATCCAAATGTGTAACAATCTTTATGGGGCATGCTCTGGGGAAACTAACACACACATAGGTAGCTGATGTGTAAAATGCCCACACTGAGTAAATTGGAAATACCTGCCAAAATCATCAATGCATTTATCCTTTGGCTCAACAACCTCATTTCTTAGAAATATACTCTGTGGGTACACACACATACACACAAACTCACACACACAAACAAGTTTGTTCATTGTGGCATTGTTCTAATTTGCATTAGAAAATAACTCGTGTCCGTGTAGAAATTACTAAAGAGATGATAGTACCATCTGAAAAAGGAATTCAATACATCCATTTAATGAGGAAGTCTTCTCTGTTCCAAGTTCCAGGATTTGGTGGCAACTCAATAGAACAAGGAGAAGAATAGCATAAGTATATATAAGAAAATATATGTACCAATATATTTTTGCTGATATTTCCATAAAAGAGCACACACAAAATTCATTAATATAGTTACTGATGGGAAAGGAGCTATTAGAAAATAAGGTGGGCTCAGGAAGAAAGAGAAGATATTTCTTGATATAGAGATTTTTATACTGTCTTGATTTTAACCCTATGAATGCATTTACTATTCAAAATAAAATTGCAACAACAAACACACATAAACCTTCCTTACCTTGAGAAAGACACTAAATTCAGAGACAATATATCAATTCATTGCACATCTTTGCAAAACTTACAAGCTAAAAATGGTTTTTATATTTTTAAATGTTTAAGGAAAAAATCAAATGAAAACTATTTTGTGATGCTGTAACATGACATGAAAAGCTAATTTAGTGGCAATAAAAATTTTTTATTGTAACAATCATGCTTTTTTGGCTTTCAGACTGTCTGCATAAATCAGATTTCCATCATTAAAACAAAGTACCCGAGAAAGGCAATGTAAAAGGAGGAAATGTTTATCTTGGCAGAGAGGTCAGTCCACTGACATTTGGTCCTGTTGCTTTATGCCTGTGGGAAGGCACCACATCCTGGTAAGGGGCACACACTGGGGCAGAGCTGCTCACATCATGGTGACAGGGAAGCAGAGAAAAAGGCGGGGCAAGGTTCTCACTATCTCCTTTAAGGGGACACCCTCTCCCATAACCTAACTTTCTCCCACAAAGCTCTACTTCTTCCCAACGGTGCCACACACTGGTGACAAGACTTCAGGACACGGGTCATTGGGGAACATTTCAGACCCAAACTATAGCATCACATGTTATAGCACATGGCTGCCTATGTCACAACAGAGGCACGGCATTGGTGCTGACCCATGTACACCCTGTGAGAAGCACTGGTTGAACTGTACTGAGGAAAACCAAATGCCCTAATAATTCTATACTGCACAGTCTTTGTCTTTTGACTTAGGGTAAGTACAAGACCAGACAGCATGGGACATATTATTCCTCGGGGATTGCTTTTCACCTTTGTGGGGAGGTGCTAAAATATTCCTGGAAATAAAACATTAGTTCAACATCTACCAAGGGCCTTTCTTTTCTTTTTTCCTTGATCCAGGGGAGGGAAAAAGAGCAAGTAACTTATTTATACCCCTCTTTAGTAAAGACTGTACTTCTTAACTGGCTATCTAAAAAATTGTGTGTGTGTATGTGTGTATGCTAGGGATTGAACCTAGGGCCTTGTGCATGTTAGGCAAGTGCTCTACCACTGACCTACATCCCCTCCATAACTAACTTTGCCACTGTTTTTTAAATAATTTCATACTATTTCCTTACATTAACACCTTCCGGTATCTACACAAGTACATTTAACATGTTTATTTTTATATTTGCTCATCTATTCTGGCAATTCTCTTGCAAACAGTATGTGTTGTCAAATATATTTCCTATCCTCCAGTGGGTGTGGTCTGGGTGCCTCATGGTGAATTTAAAGAAGTGGGAGGAAATGAATCCTAGGTTTGGCGCTTCCTGTGTGCTGTCACCGTAGGTAGGTGCTGTGCTTGGGGTTTCCGCATTGAGCACCCATAGATAGCAGCACTGGCAGGAAGGATCATCCCAAGGGTCATCCCATCCCAGGCTTCCTACCACATCCTATCCCCCTGTGATGGGGTTAGAAGGCAGCAAAAGATGAGGTGAATGGATGAATAATGGACGGTTGCTCAGGTGCCTATGTCTGTTTTCAACAATTTCTCTGCCAAGCAGGGCTTTGGACACACTGAATATTCTTCCCAGCTTCCCTCTAACCCAACCATTGCTTGCCCAAACTGCCCATCCTCTGCTCCAGGGGACAACCAACTCCCTCCAGCCACCCATCATACCCAGGAGTCAAGAGCGGCTTCCTCCTCCCTACCAGACTCTGAATAGGTTCCTTTGATGTTTCCTGAAATCCAAGCTTCTTTCTCACATCTGCCACTCTGCCAGGGTGGTTTTGACAAAGAGAGCCAGCAATCTGGGCAACTTTGCAATTTTAGCAGGAAAAAAAATGTGTGTGTGTGGGGGAGTGTACAGTGCAGTATCTTATGAAAAATTTAAAATGCAGAAGAATCATGCAAACACTAAATATTTTTCAAAGAATCATAAATCTAAATAAGAAGGGTAAACTTGTGGTGAAGATGAGAGGGAAAAACTAAATAAAACAAAACTGTCAATCAACTGGTCAACAGTAAGTGCATTTATCCCTTGACTGAGCAGCTCAGCTTCTGGAAATTCAACTCTGTAATTGGATACACACACACACACACACATGCACACACTGATACCTGAGCAGTGTGTCAGTGAGAGAATGAGAATTCAAACCTAGAGCTGTCTAAATCTGCTCAGTGTACTGTGAATGTCCCGTCACAAAATGGCTCTGAGAAGGAAAGGCTTATTTCTCAATTGTTACTATCTCTTGGTTATGTTAGCGGGGATCAGAGATAAATTAAACACATTTTTTATTTCAGTTTGTTCTAGTTTTAGGGTGAAGTTACTGCAATAGGCGGGACAGGCAGCTACGGAAAAGCCAGGACCGAGGGAAAGGTGGAATGATCCAATGAAGGTCAAAGCAAGGCAAAACCTGCAGCAGAGGGCTGACGAAAGCCAGACCCCAAGATAGAGACAGGATGGCCCAGGGCAGGGCTCTGACGGTCTGATAAGCAAAGCCCGTGTTAAACATTGGTGGGATCCTCCTGGCCCATTAAGCCCAGGAATGTAATAAACAGGGTGATAGATAACCAGTGCTACCAAGCCTCTACTCCTACCCGTTCTGAGGAACGTCTGTGTTCTTCTCATGCTGATAGTTCTAGAAAAAGTTACAACTATGTTGCTTGGATAAAAACTCTTGCTATGAGCCCTGAGTTTCTATAGGCCTACTTCTAGTCAATCTTTCTTGCTTATAACCACATAGGTTGACCTCAGTTTGTCCCAGAGTAGTCTTTGATGTGGTCATTTTCATGTATAAAAACCCCTAGACAGGATCCCCATGGCAATCCACTTTTGGAACACTTCCTGCTTTCAGGAGTTTTTGTCTAATAAACGTTCTTCCCACTTATAATTTTTGAGACCATTCTTCAGCATCATGAGATGAAAACTCAGCATTGTGGTAACAGTGTTAAACAGGCACATCCTACCTGGCAAGAAGAGGCATCAAGTCAGATTTATGCTGGCAGAAAGATGGCATAAACGCTTGCCTGGCAAGACTGAGGTCATGAGTTCGATTCCCAGTACCAAAAAAAAAAAAAAAAAGGAAAGAAAAGAAAGATGGCTCTTTGAGACTGAGCATTTTCTATACCTGATGGTGATACATACAGTAGATGTTTGGTCCTATTTGCTGGCCTATAGCTCCTAAAACACTTGGGATCTCTGTAGTGATAAGAATATCTTTTTTATGCTTTTAGTACATAAAGATCACATTCCTCCTGGTATGGTATCCACATTCTCCTGTACCTGGAGAGCTGGTACACGTATACAACATCGCTCAGTTTTTATTTCACCTGCTTCTCCTCTGTTTCCTCTATCTCTGGTCCCTTCTCATTTGTTAAAGATCTATTTCCTTATTTCCTATTATCTATCTTTTGTTTTGCTCTTTATGTATATTTTAGGTGGTTCATATAAAGGAAGTATGCAATATGTAACCTTATGTGTCTGATTTATTTCACTTCATATTATGGTCTCAAAGTGCATCCATTTTCCAACAAATGACTCAAGTTTGTCCTTCTTTATGGCAGAGTAGTACTCTACTGTGTGTAAATATCACATATTATTTATCCACTCATCTGTAGATGGACATGTAAGTCACTTCCAAGATTTAGCTATTATGAATTGTGTTGCTATAAACATGGGTATTCATATATCACTGTAATATGATGTCTTTAATTCTTTGGAAGATACCTAGAAAGGAAATAGCTGGGTCTAATGGGATTTCTAGTTTTAGTTTTTTGATAAACCTCTATAGCAATTTCCACAATGGTGGTACTAGTTTACATTCCCACCAACAATATACAAGGGTTCCTTTCTTCCCTGCAATCTCTCCAGCATTTGATATTATTTGATTTCTTTGTGATAGACATTCTTCCTTAGCAAGATGAACTCTCAGTGTTGTTTTAATAAAAAATAAAAATCAAACAAAAGACCAGAAAGTCTTTTCTATCCTAAGGAGATGGATGGTGGCTAAGGACCCCTAGCTTCAGGATAGGAGCTGCTTATGAGCAAATCAAAGTTTGGTTAGAAACCAGAGACTTTCAGCTTCAGTCTTCAACCTTCAACTGAGAAGGGGAGAGAGGAGGAAGGCTAAGCTGAGCACCAATGACCAGTAGCTTCACAAAGCGTGTCTATGCAACGAAGCTTCCATGAAAGCTTAAAGGACAGGATTGAGGGGTGTTTCAGGCGTGCAGAACACGTGGCAGTGCCTGCAGCGTAGAGCACCCAGCCACGATGTTGAAGCTCCATTCCCTTCTCCCATACCTTTCCATGTGCATTTCTTGCATATGACTGTTTATCTGTATGCTTTGTGTATTCTTATAATAAGTGGGTGAATGTAAGTAAAGTGTTTCTCTCAGTTCTATGAAGAATTATTATTAGCATAATAATCAAATCTAAGGAGTGGGACATGAGAAGACTGAGTTATAGCCACTGGATCGGCAGCACAAGCTCCCAAGCTGGAGTTTAGGATTGGCATCCGAAATGGGAGAAGCCATGTGGGACTGTCACGTTGAGATCCAGTATGTCCCCTGAAAATGTTCATTGTGGTGAGCACAGCAATGCAAGGTTAGCACAGAAACGGGATCAAAAAGTAGAGTCACTACTGTTGCTGCACGCCTGATGATGTGGTTTAAGCTTTGGAAAAGGTCTGAGGAAGGAGTTTAGAAAGGCTTGGAGATGCAGGCTAAAGAATCCATAGAATGTTATAAGTAGAGCTTGGTGGAAAACTCTGGTGGGAGCTCAGAGGATCAGAATGCTGATGAGAATGTTGACAGTAAAGACTAAGTTACTGGCCCTTTGGCTCCAGAGTGCCAACACACCAGGATCAGCTAGCTACCTGCCCCAAAAAGCTCATCAGAGGAACAAGCAGTGCAAAAGGCAGAAAAGGAGTTTTATTCCCTGTGTGGTCACACAGGAAAGAGAGAGGTCTAGAAACCTAAAACATGTGCTCAAAAACGCTTGCAGCAGTCTCAGAGTAGCACAGGCAAAAGGAACAAAAACAAGGGTTGAGGGTTCCCATAGATAGAAATCTGGGTCATGTTGCTCTAGCCATGGTCTAGCTGATTATTACCTTGGGCCATTATCTCAGGACTGGCCATGTGGAGTTTTGTTGGTACCAAGAGGGTCACTGTTGTTTGGAAGATAGTTTTGGTTCTTTGTCATAAGGTATTTATCATTTTGGACCTGTTGTTTCTGGGATCCAAAGCAACTGTGAGAGAGAATGACTCAAGAAAACTTAGAAGGAAAAGAAAAAGTTGAAAGGCGAGATGGAGTTGGAGAAACAAAATGAAATTAGTAAAGTCAGTGACCAGCCCCACCTTCAGATCCCCACCGTCAAGTCATCATCCCATCTCCATGGGAGAAATTTTGGAATGCAAAACCTGGGCAAAGTTAGACAATTCTGTTTCTTGTGGGTTTTGTTGAGGGGGTGGTACAACATATAAGTCACTTCCAAGATTTCGCTATTATGAATTGTGTTGCTATAAACATGGGTATTCATATATCACTGTAATATGATATATTATGATATATGATATACATGATATATCATATATTTGATACGAGGCACTTCCATATAGTATGAATAGTATAAGTATCAATCTTTTCTTTGTTTGTTTGTTTCTATCTTCTGTTGTGGTTGTTTGTCAAGACAGGGTCTCACTGTGTAGCCTAGGCTGTCCTTGAACTCGCAGCAATCCTCCTGCCTCAGCCTCCTCAGTGCTGGGATTATAGGTATACACCACCAGGCCTGGCTACACCCAGTTCCATGCTCCATGCTGTAGCAGCCATGAGAACAAGGTACCCTCACTGCATGCTGAGAGGGAGATGCTAGACAAGTGGGATCAGAATGCCCTTCATCAGTCCAGAAGGGGACTGTAGACAGTAAACCAAAGCACGTGAAGATTTGCAAGAGTTTCTTTGTTCAGATAGCAATTTACGAATGAGGCAGCACTAGACAAGTTCAGCCCTCCACTGTGGGGAGTGAAAACTTACAAAATGTTCAAGGAAGCAAAACAAAGGAATTATACTCAATTGGTAAAAGGGAAAGTCCATACTTAGAGGTTAGTTTGGTGATTTATAAGTGACTAAGGCTGAGTTTCATTCCTCTGTTTATGTTGAGCTTCAGTTTGTTTATGCAGTAAACCAAAACCCTGGAGCTATTTCAGGCTTACAGTTAAATTGTTTTTAATTGACTTAAATCAAGTGTATTAATGAAATAGCCACTGTCCTCACTGCTTCTTAGTTTCATATACACAAAATTCCAAACCACCTAACAACCTATTTTCTCCTAGTACAACCTACACATTCTCAGTATGTCACTTCACATGCTGGACATGGAAGGAGGGGCTCCCTAACACACCAAGTAATTCTCCAGCAGGCACCAGCTGAGTGTCCTACAATTTAACTCAATTCTGACACTGTCTATCTTGAGTTAGCATCTGATCCCACAGGCTAAGTTCTGTCCGAATAAAACATAACGAGAAATTTTTTGAAGATCAAGTTGGCTTTTATTTGTGAGTCTAGAATCAATTTTCATATCATTCTATAAAATAGAATGAGCATTCCACATAAGCTGAGCCACAGAGGTTAGCTTTACATACCGAAAAGAACTGAAAAAAAACAGAAGCAGAAAATACTGATCATTTCTGCCTTTCAAGATGGCATTGCAGAGGCCAGTGACATAGGCAGTAAGGGAAAGAGATTTGGAGAAAGAGACGGTCAAGGAGAGAGAGGAAGGGAGGTCTGTATGCAAAAGCAGAGACAATGTTGTTTTTAAAGGAAAAAGTACAATCTGGAAGGAGGGCAATGCATGGCCCCTAGGACATTGGAAAGAATGTCAGGGAGCAGGGAGAACAAGACCCTGCATTTTCTCCTTTAGGCTAGCAATGTACATCATCCCTACAATAAGATAGGGGCCAAGAGCATGGGGCAATGCTGTGGTCACCATCATTATGTTGCAAAATTGAAGAAACTAGAGAGACCATGAAAGAAACAGGAATTATTTTAGGTATGCACTGACTCAGGGGACTCGTGTCCAAAGGGCTGAGCTCTGAGCAAAGGAAGGGCTCCAGTTTTATACATGTTGTTAAAGGGGTCGGTCTCATTAACAGCACAAACTTGTAGGTTAGCAAGCAATTTTGTACAAGAAGAACAAAGGCAGTTTGTCAAGTTGTGACAGTTTTGCAACTTAGCATCTCTTCGTGGCCCTACTCAGGCACAACAGAACGTTATGAGCACTGGAGGTTATAAAATTTTTTTTACAGGGACAAAAGTTACTGTTTTATCTGTTTTAGAACAAAGAACAATAGCCAAAGGGAGGGGAAAGTCTAAAGGGGAATTGCTTAGGTTGGGGAAACATTTTTTCTTCTTTTAAGTCCTGCTTCATCCCCCACTTTGATGCTCTCTTTAAATAAGTTTCAGTAGAGAGCATCATCATTATCTGTATTTACAGAGTTATGGAGGGTTGGCTCCCTGTTGGGCAGAGGAAGAATTATAACAAAAGGGAAAGAAACTTATGTTGTCATTGTAACTCTATGCTGATCCTCAAGCTTCTGCTGTGTGCGGACTGGTCAGTTTCTGGAATGACCAGAGTAGAGCTTCTATTTCCTCAGGCTTTAGCCATGAGTAGACTAGAGCAGCTCTGCCATTCCTGGTAATGGTTTAGTTTTGTCATACAATAAGCCAGCTCAGATGATCTGGATACTGTTGGCTGATCCACTTGACTTGAACTGCCAATTCTAGCCAACTGTGGTGGATCCAAAGCACAGTTTTTGCAACTGTGTTAAAAGCAGTCGGGGTAAACAAGATTATATCATGTGTCCCATCCCATATGGGCTCCAGGGCGGTTATATACTGTCTCTCAACCCAAACAAAGTCCCTGGGCTTGAAGGGTGTATTGGTTCTGTCAGGCTTATGGACACTCTTTCTTCTATCTAACCATGGATATTTTGCATGGCTATTTTCAATGCTTGCATCTGTCTTCTTAGGGTCAATTTTCTTAGTTTACAGAGATCACCCTTGATTTGACATATGATTGGGGGTGGCCAGCCAAGTAATATCTCATATGAGGAATACCCAGTTTGTTTCAGGGGCAGGGTGCACATGACCCACAGAAGGACTATGGACAGGACCTGATCCTGTCCAAATGGTTTTCTTGGCAATATTTTTCAGCAACTGTTTGAGTGTCCAGCTCATGTGCTCCACTTTTGCTGAGCTCTGTGGCTGCTGGACTGTGTGTAGTTTTTATTTTATTTTTAATGTCTGTGTGAGCCCCTGGACTATCTCAGCCAAGAATGCCAGCCCATTGTCTGACCCCAAGGTCAGGGGTAGTCCGAATATTGGGATGATGTCTTTTAATAATACCTTTGTCACTTCTTGTGTCTTTTTTATCCAGGTGGGGAAGGCCTCAACCTGTCCTAATGTGCAGACAAGGATCAACCTATATTGATAGCATCCTATTTGGGGAAGTTCAGTGAAATCCATAAATAAGCTTTCACTTGGGTAGCACCCATATCCTGAATACATGGGGACTGGGTGGGCCCTTGTATTGGATTGTCTTGAGCACAGGTTAGGCATTGCTCACAAACAGGCCAAGTGATGGCAGTGAGCCACAGTACATAGAAGTGATGCCCTAGGAATGTCTGTAGTGCCATTTTTCCCATGTGAGACCCTTTATGGACCTGTCCTACAAACCTGGCAGCCATCACTTCAGGGATGGCTAGTCTCCCAGCAGACAATTCTATCATCCTCTCTTGATATAATTTATAGATTCCCAGGCAAACCATGTCTTTTCTGTTTGGAAAGTATTTGGGGGTCTCTGGGAGAGGAGGCCAGGGTCGTTCTTTTGTCTTTGGGGTTGTCATAGCAGCCCATTTTATTTTCCTGTCTGTCTTTTTGTTTCTCTTGGCTTCTAATATTTCAGTTTATTAATGTCCCCTGCAGTGTATAGCAGCCACTTTTTTGGGGGGCCCATGTGGCACCTAAGAGCTATAAAATTTCTTTTTTTGTACTTCTTTTTTCCCTAGCAGTTAAGAGTTCTCTCTCCTTATACATAGCTCTATAAGCATGTACCATAGGAAAGGCACATTTGGAATCAGTATTTATGTTAGCTTTTTTGTCTTTTTCTAGCAAAAGGGTCCTTGTCAAGGTTATTAGCTCTGCCTTTGAGGCTGAGGTTCTAGAAGGCAGAGACTGAGGTTCCATCACAGAATCTAGTGTCACCTGTCCAGTGGACTCCTTCTAGTATAAAACTGCTTTCATCTGAGAAGTATTTAACATCTGGATCTCCAAGGAAATGATCTGTGAGATCTCCCCAGCTCAAGAATTCTTTGTCCACAGTTTCTACACAGTCAGAAAGGGGAGATCCTGGTTTGACTGGGAGCAAAGTAACTGGGTTAAAAGTGTTTACTGTTGCTAGAGTTATGCAGGGATTTTCACACAGGAACCCCTGATATGGCATCATCCTCAGATTTGACAATCAATGGTGCCCTTTCTGGTCTATTAAGGTTATAAGTGAGTGTGGTACTTGAATGGTCAGTTGTTGTCCCAAGGCCAGCTTATCAGCCTCCTGCATCAGCAGGGCAGTACCCTGAAGCACGGAGGCCATCCTGGGGTAACAGAGTCCAGTGGTTTTGGTATGTATGTCACTGGGCACTGCCAAGATCTCACAAGACTTCTAGGTGGCCCTAAGGCTGCGACCTGAGTCGAGGCCTTTTTGATTTGTTTGAATGTTTTATCCTGGTCAGTTTTCCAGAGGAAGGGCTCTTTCTACCTTCTTTGGGGACTTCAGGTAGGGGCTTAGCCATAAGTGAAAAATTTTGGATCCAGATACGACAGAATCCTGTTGCCCCCAAGAACTTTCTTATCTTGTGTCTGGTGACTGGGACTGGGAAGGCACAGACAGCCTCTTTCCACTCAGTGTCCAGTAGGCATTCCCCTTGTGTCATTATGAAGCTGAAATATTTGACCTCCTGTCAGCAGATTTGTGCCTTTGGAGGGGCACCAGCCTTCCAAAATAGATGGAAGAGGTCTTTAGTTTCTTAATAGCAGTCCTCGTGCACCAGGACTGTGAAAAGGAGGTTATCTGCATACTGTGGCAAGTGGCAACTGTCCTCTGATGTGATGAACATTTTGAGGTCAGTCGCCAGTACCTCTACAATTGTAGGAGAGTTTTTTAATCCTTGGGGAAGCATTTTATGCCCGTGATAGTATCTCTTGCTCTTTTATGTCCATGATAGTATCTCCAGCCATAGGTATACCACACGTATCTGCTCTTTGATATGCAGTCTGCTGTGCTTACTTGCTTCCACCGTCTGGGACTTGGCTTGAATCTCCACCTCTGAGCTCTGTCACAGATGTTGTAGCTCTTTCTTGATACTGTGTTTTGCTGTTGTGTGTCCACTGTCACTTCATCCTGCCGTGTCACCTCCTCCTGCATGTGCCATTGCAGTTCTTGTGCCTCCAGCTCTGCTTGTACCTTGGCCCGAGCATTGCACCTCAGCCAACTGCCACTGTTTCTCCAGTGCAGTTTCCACCTTTGCCAGTCGCTTTTGTTCCCCCTGGGCCTTCTGTTAGAGCACCTACTTGGTAAACTTTTTGTGTTTCTCTATCTCTGTTTCAGCTGCTTGCTTCTGCTGCAGGGCTGTCTGCTCTGCCTGTGCCCTCCGTGGTGTCTCCTGCTCAGCTTTCTTGCACAGCTTCTCCACAGCCTGTTGGGCCTGGGCCTGGGCATGTGTCTGTTCCTCTGTCAACTGTTTTAGTTGCTTGGTCTCTTTCATCTGCTGGGGAGACTGTGCTTCCTCATGCTCAGAGTGCTTTTGAGCCTCCTCAGCTACTCACTGAGTTACCTTTGCCTCTCCAGGCTTCTGCTCTAGCATGTTCATGTGTTATCTCCTCTGCCTGTAGCCACTTCTAGCCAGGCTCTTGTAGTAGCTGTAGCTGCTGAGCTGACTCCTCTTCTGCTCACTCCTGCAGGTACTGGGCCTCTTTCACCTTGGCCTTGAGCCACTCAACTTCCTCCAGGGCAGCCTTGCGATGCCTTGTATCTTCCCCCTCAGGTGCCAGGCTCTTCTGTACATGCTCTTTGGCCTTGTGGCATCGCTGTTCTTCTACCAACAACTGTTGCTTGAGTTCACTCTTGGATGTCTTGCACAGCTGAGTGAGGCTCTTGTCAATGTCAGCCTAGTGCTGTGCTGCCTTTTATTTACCCCTGTGGCCCCTACCAGGTTGATTCCTTTAACTCATTTGTTTTATGCTCAGCTCAGGCCATGAATGTTTTATAATATGTTGTCAGGCAGGGCTATAACCATGCAGGTTGGGTCTGGGCTATGTATGTTCAACCATGAGTCAATGTAAGGAAATTGGCCTGGATACCCTGGCTGTCTTCCATCCCTGGCCACAACCCAATATGTGTGCCCAATTGTTTTCTTATCTACTGTCTTCTTGGCCAACCATCTAACATCAAATGAAGGCCAGTTAATTTTACAAAGAGTTTTAAACAGTGTTAATTACCACACATAGACTTATTACCCCATGTAAGTGCACCTCATCTATGTAATAACAAAATGTTTATTTAATCAAAGCCAATAGGTGATTATATTTTTTCTTTGGTTATTAAACACCAAGTCAGATGGAAAGGAGAACTGGGACCTAGGAAGGAGTGGCTGAAATAGTCAGGGCCATAACCCCCCTAGTCCTTTTGAGCAATAAGAGGCTTTTAGAAAGAACAGCATGGGCTCCATCAAACCAAAAACAAACACATATTTTTTTTATAAACTTCCTTCTTTCCAGTCTGGCACTCTTTGTTTTATAGCCCTTCAACAGGAGAAACTTAGACCTTGTCACTTTGTGACATTAAATAACAAGGAAGGAAAGTAAAATAAATATACAGAGAAGCTGGGGCGTTTTGAAAGATCTCTAATTGCATTAGGATAAAGGGTATTAGTTGTGTCTCCTGGGAAAGTTCTAGATCTAGTTTGTGATGGTGAAAACTGACTCAGTAGAGGTTGAAAATTGATAGCTGTTTGCAACAGTCTCACTAAAACCTTGCCTACATTAGAGTCTCCAAACTCCAAAGATAAGACACAAATGCTTCTTTTGGTTCACTCTGAGGGATCCCAGGTGACTAGGATGTTGATAGGAGTGTACTGAATCCTGGATATACAGCAGTTTCACAGGAAATCACCTCAGAAGAACCTATCAGGTTCTTGGGTCAGAAGAAATTAACAATTTAGCCTGCAACAAGCAAATGAGGGCAATTTTCACCCCACATCTTCAGCTAGCCCAAAGCCCTAGAGGAGATATCTGTCAGTGGTGACCCTTTGGGAAGCAATATCAGTTCAGACAATTTTCTCTAATGTAAAGTTCTTGCTCAACAACAGACAAACCTCTCACAATGTCCAGTGTTGTTTTGTTTTACTAGAAAATTGGGTGCCCAAGGTCATCTGCCAGTTACTGCAGCAGCTTTAGCTAAAACATAAGGTTAAACTTGGGACTTGAAACTGAGAGGCGGCTGGATAAGAGCTGAAGAGTGGCTCACACCCAGTTTCCCATGTTCTACAGCCTGAGGAGACAGTGCTACCCACTGGCCCAGGCAGGGAAGATGGGGCAAGCATGTCCCCTTCCATCGCTGGCCTCTAGGTGCCTCAAGAAAGTAGGGGCAGATCATGAGTCACCATCTGCCTATGCCACCTGTGGGGATCCAGCCAGTCCCCTCCCCACCACATGGCACACACTGGCACACCATGGTGTGGAGGGAGCAAACCTTCCCCCACCATGGAGTGAGCTTGCACCAAGGCCCATGACACGCACAGGGTACACACCAGAGATGTGTCCCTTGACCGCGTTGACTCTGAGAGCATCATGCTGTCACAAAAGGGCTGAAGAAAGCCAGGCATGGTATTGGGGGATGCTACTATGCACCCGCCACGGTTTCCTTGGGTCCTGGTGGTGTCTTCTCTGCAGCAGTCTCTTCCCACAGCATTCTTCTGGGGTCTCACTGGGCTGTACCTCTTGAAAGAGTTTTCTTGTTTATTTCTTACAATAATCTCAGTCTCATGTTTATCTCCATAGCTAAAGCAACATGGCCTTTGTAAATGCTATGAACAAAGAGACATCTCCAGGTGTTTACTTTCTTTAACTCTACATATTCTGACATAAAGTGCAAGTTCCCAGATGTGAAGATCTCAGGAGCAACTTTTTAAAGTAAAACCCAACCTTGTGCATATCTCTTTTTATCCTATGCTTCTGACTTGTGAAAGATACAAACAAGTTTCTGTACTTTTGGGAGTTCCGGGAATGCCTAAAAGCAGCTGCATATATGTGGCAACAATGCCTGTTCCTCTGGTTATAGCAGAAATGGGATTGGCTGGTGCTGTCAGATTCCCGAAAAAATTGGTGCAGGCTTATGGTTGGACCCCAGGGAATTAGGTCAGGCTCATTTTCTGACCCTGGGAAAAAACTGGGGCAAGTTACTTAGACTATTATCAGATATAGGATGTACAAGGATCCAGTTATGTCTGCTCTTTGTATCTTTTCAGAAGAACACAACTGTTACTGGTTTTAGGGGTGCTGGAGTTTCCTTCTAGAGGTGTTCTCTGGGTTCTTTCTGTCCTGGACAAAGAATTGGTCAAGGCAAGTTTGAAAGGTAGCAAGCTTTTATGTTTATTAAAAGTAGAACAAGTGTGGATCAAATAAAAACAGGAAAAGAAGTATACTCTACAGCAGTGGTAGTGAATCTATGGCTCATGTGCTGCAGTGGGCATGCAGAGGCCTCTCTGTTGGTGCCTAAACCAAGTCACTCGAGCAGCTGAGCTTCAGATAACCATTGTTTTTTCTAAACAAAAACTTTAGTATTCAGGTTTAATTGCAGTGTTGACACTTTGCAATAACTAAGTGGGTTTTGGGTTGCAGTTTGGGCACTCGGAGTCTCTAAAAAGTTCACCATCACTACTCTGCAGAAAGAGAGAAATTATACAAGACAGCACAGTAACAGAGAGCTCAGTGGCAACTGTCCTTGTGTGTCTCCCACTCCTCAGGCTGACATCAAACCTAGGCTGCTGTCCTGTGTAAAACTGCTCAAGTTCCCGCAGAAGTTCAAGTGCAGGGCTTTGGGAACTGTTCTGCTGATGTGTCCTGGAACTTTGTAATAAGCAGATCATGCCCACTTCCACAGCCAGCTTACCATGCCCTAAGCTGTCTCAGAAGGCTTTAGGTATCTCAATATCTATCCCCAAAACATAACTGTTAAGTTGTGTTTTACAAAACTGGAACTGTTTGAAAACAAGACTAAGAATTTTTTAAAAAAAAAAAGCAATTTGATTTTTCTTTGTAATTCAGATGGCACACAAGTTAGAGAGTAAAAAAACATAGCAGCCTCAAACTTGATTTAAAATGGAGAGATTATCCATTTCCATCTGATCATCTGTAATTCTCTCTTTCTCCCCTTTGAATCCTACTGGGTTAATTGTGTTATTAAGAAGCAAAAAGAAAAGGTACTCAGAGCACCTGGGAGTATTACAGAAAATGTGCCGTGTTTTACAGGACAAATAAATGAAAAATAAAAAGCACTAATCCGGATTTCCCAGGGAGAATTCTGAGTAATCTATAGTTATAAACCTACAACTAGGGAAAAAGGACTATCATAATTGTAATCCAGCATGGCTAGTACATCTAAAAGTGCACTCTGAATTAATGTGATTATTTTATGAGTCTTTTCTGTTTGTTTGCCTCTTAGTCTGTGTGTGTGACGATTGGGTCAAGAAAATATGACAGCTTGGGGCTGGGGATTTAGCTCAGTGGCACAGCGCCTGCCTGGCAAGCACAAGGTCATGAGTTCAATTCCTGGTACCGGAAAAAAAAACAACAACAAAAAGAAAATAGGACAGCTGACAGCAACAGTTCCATTCCTTAATATGCCCTTTTGCTCCCTACCCCTCACCAGATAGTTAAAAAGGACTTAATTCTAAGTTCACCAAGGAAAACTCCCCAAGTTCCTAAATGTGACAAAAGTGACTGCAGCTGCTCCATATCTTACTTGGGTTTTTTTGTTATTGTTCTTATTATTGTTGTTTTAGTGGTCATCTTATTTTTTTCCTACAGGATTTTTTTGCCCTTACAGGTTTCTGGCTCTGTGGAGTTTTTCTGTCGGTGAGGGGCGGGGGATGATATGCAGATATTCAGGAATTTTAAAACACACTTGGCAATAAAAAAAAAAAATAATTGAAAGGAGGCCTCTTTAAAATCCAGCCACTGATAGGCCGGGGTTATAGCTCAGTGGCACAAGCACCTGCCTGGCAAGTGCAAGGTCCTGAGTTTGATTCCTGGTACAAAAAAAAAAAAAATCCAGCCATTGCTATGTAAAGTGGGATCAACCTTACAAGCTTATATCAGTAAATACTCACATAATCAGCTCAAATACTTTTTGTTCACATGACTTAGATAAATCTTTAACAATTAATTTAAATTGGTTGGTAAGATAACTGTTTTTAAAATAATCTCTAAATTTACTAAAGTGTAAATTTTGCCTAGAATGTTAGCCAGTGAGGATAATATTTATCTTATAACTGTTTCTAATGTCTGAGTCATCCATTACTAATTGTAGATTTAAGTATTCTTGGCTTTTTAAAGTTTATGAAAAGAAGTATCTTCTGGTCTGTTAAGTGTGTTTTCATACATTGTTAAAGTCTTTTCCCAGGCAGCTGCCAAAGATGGTGGAGGTGCAGGTCTTGGTGCTGGATGGCCGAGGCCATTTCCTGGGCCACCTGGTGGCCATCGTGGCCAAGAAGGTCCTACTGGGCCCCAAGGTGGTGGTTATGCACCAAAAGGGCAACAACATTTCTGGCACCTTCTACAGAAACGAGTTAAAGTACTTGGCC
>NW_004955452.1:554995-572004 GCF_000276665.1 Chinchilla lanigera | reverse complement strand
CAAAAGTCCAAGCAAGGCCAGGCCACCCTGGACTGCCTCAAAGTGTTTGATGGGATTCTGCTGCCCTATGACAAGAAAAAGCGAGTGGTAGTTCCTGCTGCCCTCAAGGCTATACGCCTGAAGCCGACAAGGAAGTTGGCCTACCTGGGCTGCCTGGCTCATGACGTAGGCCGAAGTACCAGGTAGTGAGAGCCACCCTGGAGGAGAAGAGGAAGGAGAAGGTCAAGATCCACTACAGGAAGAAGAAGCAGATCATGAGGCTACAGGCTGAAAAGATCATAGAGAAGAAAATCAGCAAGTTCACGGAGGTTCTCAAGACACACAGACTCCTGCTCTGAGACCAAAAAAAGTCTGTTTCTGTCTCAAAATAAATAAATTAATTAATTAATTAATGTATAAAAGTGGGACTGGAGAGAGACCATCCTGGCCAACTAGGGGTAACAGGAAGGGAGGGAGTCTCTGAAAGCTATACCAGTGAAAGCAGGTACCCTGAGGCAGGGACTAAAGGGAAAGGCTGATACAGGAGAATAGGTAGAAAGAGAACCTTGGTGAGACAAAATCAAGTATCAGGGGGTTAGTAAGGGGAAGCCAGACCACTCCTAGATCATGGTAACCCCACCCCCACCTCAGGTCCAGCATACACACCATCTAGAAAGGGAAGTGGTCCCTCAGCAGAGGCCTGGCTGATGGACTATGCTTATAATCACTACTTCCTCATGGGGAAAAAAATCAAGGCAAGTGAGACACAAGCAAACCAGGGCTTCAGAGAAACTGAACACTGGAGAGCAGTATATGAGACAACACCAGCACACACTTGGGAATTTGAAAACAATAGCATTCTGCAAGCAAGCAGCACCTGGGAGTTGTGAGGCTTTGGGGAGAGAGAAGGCTTGACTGACCCAGAAACAGTTAGCTGCCTATTCTTGTCACATACAATAGGAGTGCTGCACGGGGGGACGTTAAGTGTGCTGCTCATGTTTACTCACAGGTGCCAACAGGGGAGTCCCCAGCACCTCTATGCTGGGGACAGCAAAGGGTAGGGAGCTCTGAGATTATGTGAAGTTCACAGAGAGTGACCAAAAAAGCACTGAAAGCAGAGCTAAGGTAGGAGATTAGGGCATGGCAAAGCTGGCTGGAGAAGTAGGCATGACCTGTTATGCACAAGATCCTCCAAACATGCTTAGGATAGTTCCCTAAACCATGCATATAGACTTCTCATAAGAACTTGAGTGTGTTTTCAGTAGGATGTCTTAGACCTAATGTTAGCCTGAGGCATAAGATCCCAGCACTGCCTCTCAGGACCTATACATAGAAGTTCTTATGGTTTTCCTCAAGATTTAGACAGTATAAAAGGACACAGATGGCAAGAAAAGCTTAGTGTGCTATCATGGCTCTCTTCATGATAATCTACCTTTCTTCCAAGATGAAAACTCATCTTGATTTTTCCTCTTCTGCTCAGCCCAAACCTGCTCTATAGAGCCAGTTTCTCCTTTCTTCTTCACTTTTACTTTTTCAGATAAACTTTGCCACTGCTTTGCTTATTTCATTCAGTTCTTTGTTGGAGACTAGAAGAACCTGGAATCCAACTCCAAAAGAAAAGGTAAACAACCCAGAACCTGGTCATTTTAAGTGATGAGCCACTTTTAGAAGGAGTTACCCAATAACAGAGGGACAGAGACCGGTATCCAGGTCAGAGGGCTTTTGGTGTTGCACTAGGCAAAAGGCTTGAGGGAAAACACAGAGGCAATTGCAGAATTTGCCCTGCATTGAGGGGTGCAGTAGTGAGGGATCCCTGGGAAAGTTCAAAGAAAACTTGGGCAAGCTACACCATATCTGCCCCTCGCCTAATTACCTAAGGCAGTTGGATCTTGGGACAGAGCCAAAGGCCTGTACTTAGCCCTTCACAGAACACTGCTTGAAACCAGAAGGCTGGTCTGGAGGACAGCTGGGTTGGCAGGCTTGCTTGCTCAAAGGCTGGAAATTAAGCAAGACAGAGGGTGAGGGGCTGCTCAGACACCTGCAATTAAATTCAGACTGTAGTGTAAAAAGGGACTGTGAAGAAACACAGGACTCCAGAAGCAAGCAGGAGTAGCTACCCTATTTTCAGACAAAGTGGGCTTCAAGACAAAACCCAACAAAAGAGGCAAAGAAGGTCGCTATATATTAGTAAAAAGAACAATTTAATGGGAAGAGCTAACAAATATAAATATATACACACCAATACCAGGGGGCTGGGGATTTAGCTCAGCGGCAAAAGCGCCTGCCTGGCAAGCGCAAGGTCGTGAGTTCGGTTCCCGGTACCGTAGAAAAACAAAAAAAACAAAACAAACAAACAAAAAAAACCAATACCAACACACCCAACTTCATAAAACTAACACTACTGTGCATAAAAGATCAAATAAACATCAAAATAATCATAGGGGGGTACCTCAATAAATGACTTTCACAAATAGATCACCTACACAAAAATATCAATAAAAAATATCAGAGTTGAACCACAACTTTGAACAAATGGTCTTAATAGATATCCACTAAAACAGAACACATATTCTTCTAACCAGCACATGGAACTTTCTTCAAAATAGACCACATACTGGGCCACAAATCTTGCTTGAATAAATACAAAAGAATCAAAATTATTTCAAGTACAGTATCATAACATAGGGCATTGAAACGACAAATCAATGGCAAAAGAAAACACAAAAATTATACAAACACCCAGAGAATAAGTAACACACTGTGAGAAAGGAATGGGTCATAAAAGAAATCAAGGAAGAAATTAAACAGTTTCTAGAATCAAATCATCCCAGTAGAACATACTAGAACCCATGAGACATAATAAAAGCAATTCTAAGAGGGAAGTTGATTACTGTGAATGCCCACATTAAAAAAACAGAGTAAGCCCAACTCCCCATAGTGAATGTAATCTTTATGCATGGCAAACATGCACTAATAAACAAAATTTTTGAAGGAACAAACACTACAAATTTTTTTAAAAAAAATAAAAGAGGGATCATATTTTTTTCATAAAGTTGCAAAGAGTTAAAATTCTAATGAATAATCCTACATACCAGAAGTGGGGGTGGGAGTTCTGCCATTTAAAACATGGTCTACATCTATAGGCTTTGACTAAATAAACATTTTTTATTGTACAAATGAGATGCTCTTGTACACTGGGCAATGAGTCTATTTGTGTTATTAACACTATTTCTCAAACTCGTAAGTAGGATAATTTGTTCCAGCAACAAGAAAGTAACCAAGACACAGACCAAGTAAATTTTTCTCCCTGAGTAGACTTTTGATAGGATAAATCATCCCACATGCTTTATTTGCATGATGGAGAAGCCAAACTAGGAATTCCAAATACAAAAGAGCCCCTTCCATTACCCTAGTGACTATTGCGAGCTTTTCACCAGCCTGCACTCTCCCTGTAGAATGTATTTCTCTTCCACCTCCAATAAATGTACAGCCCTGTTACCTTTTCTGTGTGTCTTATCTAATTCTTTGTTCAGGACTCCAAAAATCTGGAAAGAATTTCCCGGGGATTCCTGAACTGATAACAAATCTAGTCTATATTCTAGATTTCAACCATGACAGATAGTAATCAGTTTAATTTTAAAAAGCCAATTTGTGAAACTAGGCTAGTTCTGTCAAAGAGATACATTAAACATATAATACAGTCCCCTTTTCTGCAAACCAATATGAATTACCTTTTAGGAAAAACTACACTATTCTTGCTTATGCCATGTCCAAGAATTACAGCTTAGCAACACATTTATAATTTTTTTTAAGTACACACAACAGAGCAGCAAAAATTTTGAAAATAGCATGCGAGAATTAGTGTCTATTTTACCAGTTAAGTGCAGACATGTTTGTAATAAAGTAAGGCTCTCTTTTACTGAGCAGGACCATGGAACTTCCTAGTTAAATAACCATAAGCAAAACACAAAATAGCAGGCTGATGTCAGGTCTAGGTCATCCTATGGAAAATCTGCTCAAGTTCTCACAAGAAGTCCAAGTGCAGGATGGTGGGAGCTGCTTTGCTCATGTGTCCTGAGATTCTGTAATCAACAACTCATGCCTACTCCATGGTTTTGCAGTGCCCTAATCTCCTGTCACATTGCCTTTATCCAGAAAAAAAAACCTATTTGTGGTGGGAAAATGTCAAAATCTATGTTCCAAACCTTGCAAGGCTTTCCTATAAAAACAAAATGGTTCTTTTAAAAAACACATTTTGGACTAGAATAGGAGCACAATAGATCTATATTCTAGATTTCATATATAGACTTCACAATAGAAGTTTATCTTTTACACAAAAGTAAACAAGTCATTTTGGTGTCTCTTAAAACTACTAGCATTTGACCTCAAGAATGAACCCATTAGTAGATGGTAAGTCATAGCTATTAAACTATATATAACAAAAGAATTTTAAATGAGTCATTCTTATGCAAATTATTCTGGGATAAGGGAAAAGAGGAAAGACGGGGAAATTATGTAGGTATGTATATACAGGATAGCTAACATAGTTGTGCTACCAACTTCTATCGCTTTACTGAAAGGAACAGTTAATGATTAATTATTTGATCAATCTTGCATGTCTCTATTTGTTTTCCTGAGAAACCATTTTGAAGATATCAATATGAATGCAACAACCATTGTTATTTTCCTACCACTTTGTCTGTAATTCAGTATTGCTTGTCTTGTTCTTATGCTATTTTGTAAATGGATGTCTGTTTGTTCATATGTTTTCCTTCTTTTATTTTTAAAATAAATTTTAAAAAACAAATAATTGAGACTTTTGGATATCTCAAAATGATGAATACAACCATTAATCATTTTAAGACATCACTTACAGCTCATTTTTTAATTTGTTGATGGATAGTTTGGGAAAACCCTCCATTTTATGATACTATAGCTGTAGAACAGTTATAAAAAAGAATAAAAGAATTAAAAACAGGCAGAAAGGTGACAAAGAAAACCATAATTTTAAAAATGGAACTGCAGCTTCAAAACACAAGTCCAGTTTATTTATTTATCTTTCTGTCCTCTTTCAGAACACAAGCCTGGGCAGTTTCCTTTCACCTGCAGATGGATTCAGTCATTTTCTTTGTACTTGCAAGTGATTCTCTTTCACCTGTTGATAGACCACCATTTCACCTATAAATTCAACCACCACCAAAACCATAAAGATGATCTTACTGTATTTACAGCATAGACCAGTTTTCACCTGTAAATTAAGCTACTTTCCAAAACATAAAGATTGTCTGCCTGTGGGCGGGCCATCTTCCCCCACCAATCAGATCAAGGCCCTGACCATAGATTATCAAATCCCACAGGTTCTCACCACCAAAAACACATAAACATTCCTGGTGCCAAACTGTAATGTGTCTGCAACTTTACTCTTGAGAGCATCCTAAATCTCTGCTATACCCTCTGACTGATACATTCTGAAAATTATTTTTCCACAATGAGAGTAAACAAGCCTGCTACAAAGCCCAGGTTAAGTTCTGTACGTATTTTAGCTTCAGAAACCTCTCAGACCCAGCCTGAGGACCATTACTCTTATCATTACTAGCTTTTTATTTTTTGTGTTTTGTTTTTGTTTTTTGTTTGTGGGGGTTTTATTTGGTTGGTTTTTTGGTTTTTGTTTTTCTTGATTTTTTGAGAGGGGGGGCTCACTGTGTATCCCAGGCTGGCCTTGAGCTCACTTTGTAGCTCAGTCGGGCCTTGAATTTGTGGCAATCCTCCTACCTCAGCCTTCTTAGTGGTGAGATTACAGTTGGGTGTCACTACACGCAGCTGTGGAGATAATTACTCTTGAATTTATTAAAGCATCAGATATCTCTTGATCTTATATCACAGAGTGATATTTGTATGTATCAACAATCTATGAAATACATTTAGTAGACCCCAAAACATTACCATTTATAGATTTTTAAAAAGCCAAGAAAGCCTGAATTTATACTTAGCAAATGTCTTTAGTATTTAACTTAATTATAGATGATTCAGATGTTTGGTATACCTAGCTATCAAATATAAAGTTATCTCTAAATTGTTCAGTAAACATAAGACAAGAGACAAGCAAAAGTCAATGTCCCAAACCATATCTTTAGTCAAAGAAAAACTCCTCACAGTTAAGGTCTGTGATATATGTGTTCACTTGTCCAGGCCCCAAAGAGTGGACTTCAAAGTCAAGAAGGAAAGCCAAAGTGAATGTGTAATTCAGTCTTGCAAGGCTGGGTGTCTGCTATGCTAGCAGGCGCACCTGGGGACGGTTACACTGAGCACTTATTAGCACACAGGGCCCTGCCCTACTAGCATGCAGTTTCTTTCCTCTTTATCATCGGCTGAGTACTCTGGATGTTACAGTCTTTTGGGTTAAGATGTGCCTATACTCTTGGCCTGTTCCTTCTGTAACCATTTTATGAGTTTTTAAAAGCAAACAATTAAACTATAGGGGGAAACTTCTTAACTGCTGGTACTTTTCCAATCAGAGTTAGCATCAGGACTGCCATGCTTTATTCTATCTATCCTCCCCCCTTTGTTTAGCAACCCTTTTAGATGCATGACCTCAGTCATATCACAGGCTGATCATAGTTTTCTACTCAGTTAAAGACTTTATCCTGAGAATATATCACTTTAAGTTTCTATTTCATATAGGTCTTATACACCTAAACTATAATTGGTTAACACAGGCAAAACATTGGTAGCGTGACTGGCTACTTAGGGTCAGACACTCAGATTATTTGCTTTCTCTGGCCAAATCACAAGAGGCGACTGATTTCAGGTTTCATTTTGCAGTGCTGATTACGTGAGGGCAACTTTATTTTATCTTTTAAACTTTGGCTTAAATGGTGTGAACTAAAAGGCCTTTGAGTTTATGTTTTAATTAATGATGACTCTCTTATTTCTAAATTAATTTAGCACCATGCAAACAATTTACAGGCACACACATAAACATGGGGCTTTGTATGCACCACCTTGGGGCTCCAACATAATGCAGATATACAAATGAATATACATAAAACAAAGATGTGGCTATATCATTTACCAGCTTTTAAAACTTAATTGGCATGATTTTTCTTTTACAGTCCTAAGCAATACTTAATTCCAAGTTTGTAGGTCTGAAGGTGGGATTTCTGGCTGTAGCAAGGTGAGAAATTTACATCTCAAAGGAGATTGCTTACTCCTTCAATCCGAATTTGAATTTCCCGACTTTTTCTTTTTCCTTTTGGTCATCAAGTATCACAAGTGTTAGACAATTTTAGAAGACTCTTGTCCTAGTGTTATGGTTTGTATCTGGGTGTCTCCCCAAAGCCTCATGCGGTCATGGTGCAGGCTTTTAGAGTTTGATTGATTATGGGTGTGAGAGCTACACCCGCCCTGGGGTGGATAGTTTGCATATGTAAGGGAGAGGAAGAGGCTGCTTGTGGCCATTCCTGGCTTTTGTGCTTGTTGCTTTGGCTGTATTCTGCCACCATGAGCTGTAGCCCTCTGCCATGTGCCACTCTGCCTTGTAACCTGCCAACTATGGACTAAAACCTCCACAAACTGTAAGTGAAATAAACCTTTCCTTCCTTAATTTTGGGCATCAGGTATTTTGTCGCAGCAACAAGAGACAAGTAACCAAGACACTTAGTTTTAAAACATTCTCCCATTGTATCAAAAAATTTAGACATAGCTGATCAGAAGCTTACACATCGAATCCCCAGTATATTGCCCAAGGCTTCTAATGTGAGGGAAAAGAAAATCAGTTAGGAACAATACTCCCCGCTGAGAAAAACTGAAACACAAGCCACCAATAGTCCATTTTCCTAGTTGAGGAATGAAGATTGCAGAACAAGAACACAAGAGTCAATTGATAGGAAACAGAAGTTTCGGCAAATTTTTGAAGCACAATCGGTTTAGAATGAACCAAGGACTTTCTGCCTAACTGAAATGAAATATGAATGCCCTTAAGAAACCAGGATTTGTCTGAGTGGCGGCATGGTCAGTGGGCACAGAGGGCTTCACTGGTGGTCATCACTAATCTAAAAAGGGCAAGAAGAGTAGATGTGGATATTATTCTGGCCAACACTACTCCAGAGAATCTTAGGGATAGTTCCTGAAATCACAGTGCATTTTTGCCTACACATGCTGTTATAGGCAGCTGAGTCAGACAGAAATATTAGAAATATGATAGGCAGTCAGAGAGGGCAGGCCCTCGAAGGAGCCAGTGTGGAAGATGAGATACCTTGTGACTGTGGGGGAGACAGACACCTCCAGCTGTGGACAAGAGATTAAACAGATGCACCCACATACTTCCCTGGGGTCGGACCTCAGGGATTGATATTCTAAATAGGTAGCAATTACCTTGAAAAAGCCAGGAAGAGTCACTAATCCAACCCCCTACAGGAAAGGCCCCTGTTCTGTATTCATGTCCATTTGTTACTTCGCTTCCCCATTTGATCCCAATTTAATCAATTTTACATGAATAGCTATCCTTGTAATCTTATTGCTTGACCATAGTTTTATCCCACTTCGTGCCCACCTAGTGAGTTCCCATGTTTTCCACCTCGGACCCGCCTTACCTCACGGATTTGCTCTATAAAAATCCCTAGAAGGGGTTGGGGATTTAGCTCAGCAGCACAGCACCTGCCTGGTAAGTGCAAGGTCGTGAGTCCAATTCCCGGCACCGGGAAAAAAACAAAACAACAACAACAACAACAAAAATCCCTAGAAAAGACAGGTTCCTGGGCAACCCACTCGGGCCTCCCTTCTGTCTCTCTCTTGGACAGAAGCTTTCTTTCCGTCAATAAATATGTTCTGCTCTTAACCTCCATTCTTCCTAAAATTCATTCTTTGATTTTACAGAACACAGACTCATCCCAGATATCTTTCAGGTTGGGAATTTTTTTCCCCTATATCAATGCCATGTTCCAGCACAATAAAATCACTCTAAGTCGCAGGTAACTAAAACTTCCATAGGAAACCATGAAGTAATACAGGCAATTTCTATCCCAAGCAAGTCACAACAGAGATTTCCAAACACATCCTGATACCCTTAGCCTCTTAATGTCTCTTAATCTACACTTTCCTCTCAAACAGACAAAACAAACCTGATCTCACAAATTGACTCAGGAAGCCCCAAAATGGCTCATACAAAAGTCCTAAATGGGTTCATGATGATATAGGGGAAATAATATAACTCCCAACCTGCTAGATGTCAGATACAATGAGTTCATATTCCCCAAAATCAAAGAACGAATGCTAAGGAACAACAGAGGTTAAGAGTAAGAAAATTCTTACTGAGAGAGATAGCTCCTGAGAGACAGGAGGTGACCCAAAAGGGTTTGCCTTGGACCAAACTTCACAGAGGGAGTGTTATAGAGCAAGATCACAAGGTAGGTACAACTTGGGTCAAAACTATGATCAACCAATAAGATTTCAAGTATAGCTGCTTAGATAATATAGGTTTAATGGGGAAGCAGGTCACATAGCAAGTGTACGTGGAAAGAACAAAAACCTTTTCAGGAAGGGATGGATCAGGACATCCTGGTCACCCACCTGGGTGACTATCTAGACTTTATTGGACCAGGTGATATCAATTATAGTATAATCTTCAATTTAGGGCTTATGCCTTGGGGAGGCATGTAGGTCTGGTCATTCTGTCTTTTTCTTGAGGCCTGGTCCTCAACAGATGCATCTCCAGCCATAGTTGTAATGTGTTATCTCTGCACTGATTCCCTCAAGGAACTAGCCCCATCCAACTACCTATAATGTTTCAGACTAACTTAGCTGTCTATAATAAGAACCACCAAAGAGAAGAAAAAGGAAAGATTGAAGTAGGACAGAAGAACTAAAAGATAGGTAGAAAGGAGACAAGAAAATGATACTAAAAATTATACTTGTAAAGTGACTGTAACTTTCAGGACCACCCCTCCAATCAAAATTACCCAAGGTGAGCCATATGGGCATTGCTTTGGTTAAATTTAGGCTCCTTCCATTTCCAGACCCATCACACCCAGAATTCCTCAGGAATACTGAAAGACCACAAGTAGGTTTAACTACAAAAATAAAGAGCAGGAACCTGATCCTAAGATAAAGGAATAGGTTGAGAAAATCCAAAGAATGTTTAAATTACTAATGTAAAAAAAAAAAAAAAACCTGGATCTATCCCTGTAGAATGGGCTAGTACCCTTCTAAGGGGTGGCCACCTTTTCCCAGGGTCACCATCACCTCAAGGGAAGCATAAATATTCCCTGTTTCAGGAAATAATCCACCTTCTCTGAATGCCTACACTTCACTCTGAGTGGGTACTAAAATTTCTGCCTGATAAAGCTTTCCTGTGCCTCTTACTGACTAGTCGTAAAAATTTTTTTTCTGCAATGGGAGTCATGAACATGATGAGTCTATTCTATGGATATGGTAGACTAGGTTCCTTATCTCAGCCTGAGTGACAGGACAAGGCCAGATGTCTCTTTATGATAGATCTAAACTTCCAACTGAACATTTCCTTGGAGGGTAATTTTTTTCCCCCTGAAATAGGAAGTGCCTTGACCAAAGTGAGTGCCCTGTAGAGTCTTTCAGGAAGAGAACTTGCCTGCCTTACATTTATATGGTAGAGGAGTTGGAGTTCCAGTAGCCCCCTCATAATAGAATCCTGACTGTAGTCTGCGTTACTTAGTTTGCGTCTTTTGGATGGTCCTCAGATCTTGCTGCCTACCCTACAGTAAAGGTGATTAAAAGAAGAGAAGGAAAAAAGAAACCGAAGCAAACCCAAGACAGAGTACTTCAAGCAAACAAAAAAATACCTAGAACAGGGGCTGGGGATTTAGCTCAGCAGCAAAGCGCCTGCCTGGCAAGCGCAAGGTCGTGAGTTCGGTTCCCGGTACCGGAGAAAAAAACAAAAAAAAAACAAACAAACAAAAAAAAATACCTAGAACAGCCGGGAGTGGTAGCACACACCTGTAATCCCAGCACTCGGGAGGCTGAGGCAAGAGGATTGTTGTAAGTTCGAGACCAGCCTGGGCTAGAAAGTGAGCTCAAGGCCAGTCTGAAGTCCATAGCAAGACCATGTCTCAAAAAGACCAAAAAAAAAAAAAAAAAAAAAAACCTGGAACATTTTTCTACCTCTGAATCATTTCTCCCACCAGTCAGTGCCCCAAAATGACCTCTAGGCAGTCTAAATAACCCAGTGACGAAAGTGCTTACCTCACTCCAAATGTCACCACTGAGCAATCTAAAAAGAAGTCCAAATAGTGGGGACAGTAGTAGATCCCTGGAGTGCACTTTCCAGGAAGAAATGAGGCAGAACCTGTCAGCTCCTCAAACAACCTTTATTTTTTCCTTTACCAAAAAGTATTTATAGGCAGCTGATGCTATGAACCGGGAAAAAAAGACAATCTACCTGAGATTTCCAGGGGCAATAGCATCCCTGGCAGCTGCTAACATGTCCCTGGAGTCTTGAGCACAGGTTCAGCTTACTACAAGCAGTCAGTCCCTTTTCCCAAGTGCCTGCGGCCTGCCTGGCAGGAAACCAGGAGACCCGTGCTTCTCCGGCCAGGACTTACCTGCTGCCTGGCTTTGCCAAAATGTCACTGGCCACTTAGGTTCACACCCACAAATTTGCTTACCACCGACCAAATCAAAGGAGGTCATTTATTTGGTGAAAAGGAAAAAGATTTTATTTAAAGCTAACTCCAAGGAGATAGGGGAAAGGGTCTCATCTGCCTCAACCATGTCCGGGTGTACATGAGGATTCTCAGAGGGGAGGGGAATGCAACGAGGCAACACAACACACACCTAGGCTGCTTTCATCATTCCCAGCAGTCCTCAGCTCTCTCTCCTTCCTGTGGAAAGAAAACTGGACTCTGGCCTCCTGGGGGCAGCATCTGCATAGTCTGTCACTTCATCAGGGCTGTGGAGCTGAGAGAATGTTGATCACTTGCCCAGCGGGAGGAAGTCTGGAGAAGCAACTTATCTCTTAAAGGAGAAGCTACTTAGCCCTAAAAGAAAAATTTAACTTCTAAATTTCCTTTTGCCATGCTGGTTACAATAGGATATGACACTGACTCCCGGTAGTAATACCAAACCCTAGTACGTGAAAGTGGTAACTGTCCTCTGGTCTCATCTTAGATTTCAGAGGGCTCCAATATCCAGAAATTATTATCATATTTAGGATTAAGACCTATTCCAACTTCAAGACAGGTGTCTTCTGAGTGTTCCATGACTAGGGCTTGGATTCCCAAGCTAAAAAATATAAAGGGGCTAAGAGAACAGCCAACATTTGGCTCTTGTCCTCCAAAGTCAACCAGGACCCAGGAAACAAGAGGATTTCCTCTAAAAATGCCTTGCAACTCTGGTGAGCCACCCAACCTCCTGAGCAGGAAAACTGCAGGGCCCCAGAATCAGAGGCCAACCGAGCCAGCCAGCGTATCTTCTGCAAAGATGTGGGTCACTGGACAGAGAATCTCCCCAGTGCTTTTAAGGGGAGTCGTGTGGTTAGCAAGCTCATGACCCATCCTGGCAAGTGATATAACTGGTAGAGGAAAAGAACTGAGGGAGCAAAGTGGATCCTCACAAAATCCCAGAAGTAGAACCTAAAAAGCCTTGACGAAAAAGAAAAAGCTTAAGTTTGATGAACTAGGTATTGTTTTGACTTGGTCTTAAACACACTCCATAAGAAAGTATAACCAAAAATGCAGTGACTAATAGTAATACAAAAACAGGGAGAGTTAGACTGGATCCAAAAAGGGGCTCCAAACAATAGCCATTATTGGCAGTCTCCAAGCACATCTATAACATCTTAACCTACATGAGAAGTCCAGATGCTCAGACCCACTAGCTCAGTCAAAAATGTGTCCTTTAGCTTAGTGTATTGCCACTAAGATATTTTAATGTACTTTGTGGGGTTTTTGTTTTTTGTTTCTGTTTTTGTTTTTTTCTTTTTGTCTTTCTGAGACAGAGTCTCGCTATGCAGTTCAGGCTGGCCTTGAGCTCACTTTGTAGCCCAGGCTGGTCTTGAACTCACAACAATCTTCCTGCCTCAGCCTCCTGAGTGCTGAGATTACAGACATGCGCCACCACACCTGGCTTTAATGTACTTTGAAATGTACCTCTGGTAAAGATTTGGCTTCTTGTATGAGTCTGCCTATAAGATAAAAATGTCAACATAAATATTCTAGCTACTAAACATTGTTACTTTAGTTGTATAAATTAATTTTCTGTTGTCTACTCAAGGTTTTGTACATTTGAGTTATCTAAAGCCAATCACTATAAGATCTTCAGATCTACAAATCAGAGGCCAAATCCCAGGTTCTGGGCTTTGTACTAAAAGTTTTAACGGCCCAGTGGTCACATAAAGACATAGGTATCTTTATTTAGCTTAGTCTATGGCCGTTATTATAATTAAAATAGGAGAACATTAGATTTCCTATTGGCAAAACAGGGAGAAGTCTTACGCTCTTAAACTCTACTTATTGTGCTTAGATAAACATCTCAGTACAAATAGAGGTTGTATTAAAGATGAAAAGCTTATACCAAATGCTGCCTAATTTTCTCTGACTCCTACCACATGTTGGGGTCATTTCTCACCATCTACTTTTAATTTGGGCCCCAGCTTATTTAACATGCTTATAAAACTTGTATCTTCTAGACTTCTCCAGTTTCAAGTCAGGCTGATACTCCTGTGTGCTTATATGCTGGTACCAAAGCAGAAATATATATATATTTGCACTAAGTATCAATGATTTGTTAACTTCCTGGTTCTCCAGAGTATCCTGGTGGAAAAACACTCATCTTTTTTAGTTATAACACTATACATAGGAATTCTCTTCTTTAACCTGATCTACTATTGTTGTGAATCCAGACTTCCAAAGGATGATGGCTCTTCAAATAAAACCTTATAAGATTTTGGGTGTCAGGAAGAACAATATAAGATTTTGTTTGAAGAACCAATATAAGGTCAAAACCCCAATTTTCCTAAGTCTCCTTTGGGTCAGTCAAGGCAAGACTTCTCATCTCTGTCAAGGGAAAGCATAAGATCTCTGTCTGAAGCAGCCATAAAAAGACAGACTTTCAGCCACCTAGCATCTCTTAAGAACAAGGAAACTGCCAGGTGTGGTGGTACACACCTGTAATCCCAGCACTTGGGAGGCTGAGGCAGGAGAATTGCCCTGAGTTCCAGGCCAGGCTGAACTATACAGTGAGACCCCATCTCAGGAAAAAAAAAAAGAATAAGGAACCAACATCAGAATAGAAGAAATAAAGATAGGAAGGTGATAAGTAAAATTATAATTTTAAAACTATGCTTTTAGAGATCAAAGAGTATTTTAGAAAGTGGAAAAATATTCCTTGCTTATGGATAAGAAGACCCAACACTGTAAAAATGGCCATACTCACAAAACTGTTATACAGATTTAGTGCAATCCCAATCAAAATACCATTAGCATACCTCACAGATCTAGAGAAAACATTCCCAAAATTCATCTGGAAACAGAAGAGACGTAGAATAGCTTAAGCAATTCTGGGCAATGAGGCATTGCAGGGGGCATCACAACCTCTAACTTGAAATTATGCTATAAAGCTTCTGTCATAAAATCAGCATGGTGCTGGAAAAAAAAAAAAAACAACAACCAAAAAACAGACCTGAGCATCAGTGGGACAGATTAAAAGATGCAGACACAACTACAGACACTCAGCCACCTTATCTTTGACAAAGGGGCCAAACATGTTCATTGGAAGAAAGATAGCCTCTTTAATAAATGGTGCTGGAAAAACTGGCTTTCCACATGCTGAAAACTAAAACTGGACCCATGTCTATCACCATGCACTAAACTAAAATCAAAATGGACCAAAGATCTAGATATTAAAACAGAAACACTAAATCCACTGAAAGAGAAAGTAGGTAGAAATGTTGAAGACATAGGCGTAGGCAGACAGTTCATGAACAAAAACCAAACTGCACGGGAAAAACTTCAAAGAATCAACAACTGGGATTTCTTATTAAAAAGCTTTTGCATATCAAAAGAAATCACCAGCAGAGTGAAAAGAAAACCCATGCAATGCACAAAAATTTTAGCCAACTGTCCCTCAGACAAAGGACTTTTATCTATACCATATAAAGAACTGAAAAAAATCAGGCTCCCCCAAATTCAACTACCCAATCCAAAAATGGGCATCTGAGTTGAATACAAACTTCTCACTTGAAGAAATACAAACAGCAAACAACTATATGAAAAAATGTTCAACATCATTGGTCATTGCAGAAATGCAAATTAAAACAACACTGAAATTCCATCTCACCCCAGAAAAAATGGCTATCAAAAAATCAACCAATAACAAATGCTGGTGAGGCTGTAGGGAAAAAGGAATCCATCTCCACTGTTGGTGGGAGTGTAGACTGGTATAACCACTATGGAAATCAGTGTGGAGATTCCTCACAAAACTAGAATTAGAGGTCCCATTTGACCCAGCTATTCCCCTTCTGGGTATCTGTCCAGAAGAACTGAAAACATACCACAGCGATATATGTGCACCCATGTTTGTAGCAGCACAATTTGTCATAGCTAAATCTTGGAAACAACCCAAATGCCCATCAACTGAGGAATGGATGAAAAGATATGGTATTTTTTATACAAGAGAGTATTACTCAGCTATAAAGAAAGATAAACTCGAGGCTTTTATAGGTAAATGGATGCAACTACAGACAATACTCATAAGTGAAATAAATCAGATTCACATGTGTAAACATTGTATTGTCTCCTTAGTGCAAGAAACTGAAAGAGTAAATAAATCCAAAAGGTACAACAGATATTGTGGAAGGGAAAGAAACTGATCAAAAGGAAAGAATAACTGGGATGGGGATAAGGAGAAAAGAAGGAAAGGTGGGAGAAAAGTACACACACACACACACACACACACACACACACACACACGATAGCTAAGATAATTGTACTACTAATTTCTATTAGTTCATTGAAAGGAGCAGTTAGTGCTTATATTGTTTGATCAATTTTATAATCCTATATCTGATAATCTGAGCAACTACTTTGAAGATAACAATATGAAATATAATAATCATTGTTCATTTCCTATCATCTTGTTTTGAAATTCTGTATCATTTTTATGTTTTTTTTCTCTTTAAAATAAAAATAAATAGAATAAAACTATGCTTTTAAAAAGACTACAACTCGGGGCTGGGATTTAGCTCAGCGGCACAGCGCCTGCCTGGCAAGTGCAAGGTCATGAGTTCGATTCCCGGTACTGGAAAAAAACAAAACAAAACAAAAAATCAAAAAGACTACAACTTTAAGAAATAAAGCTACCTATGAGCATCCATATCTCTAGTCCATATCTTTACCCCCTAAACTTATTTATACTCCCTAGCCTTGTTTGTTTGTTTCTTTGTTTGTTTTCTTCTAGGCCCATCACACCCAAATCTGTTAAACATACTGTGGGCCCACAAATTAGTTTACCTGATAAAGTAAAAGGAAACAACTTGACTTAAAATGAAGAAACAGATTCAAAGGGTTCAAAGAATGTTTTTAGGCAAAGTATTTTATATTGCCCATTTTAAAAGATAATTCCAAGAACTTATATATTCCAAGAGCACAGCCATAATGTGCCTCTCTCACTTAAGGGCCTACACTGTATTTTCTCTTAGTACTTTTTAAATTCTTCCTAATAAAACATTTCTACACCTCTCACTGATATGTCCTGAAATTCTTTGCTGTGACGAGAGTCAAGAACTTACTTGATGGGATAAGCTGAAGCCCTTCTGAAGTAATACTTCAGAAGTAATACTTCTTCACCCCTCCTCTCGGGGTGAAGGCCATGAACCCTGTCCAGTGACATTTCTGATCCACTGGTTAAAAATCAGGAGTCTTCAGGACGTCTTTCTCGAATTCTATTAATTTGCAAGAGAAGTCCACAGAACTGAGGGAAACATTTATCACTACCAATTTACGAAATACAAAAGGTATTTTATTTTATTTACCAGGTATTTTAAATCAATAATAAATTTAAAT
>NW_004955452.1:533490-554855 GCF_000276665.1 Chinchilla lanigera | reverse complement strand
ATAAATTTACCAGGTATTTTAAAATAAAAGGTATTTTATTGTACTTACCAAAATACAAAATGTATTTTTTTTTTTCTGGTACCGGGAATCGAACTCACAACCTCACACTTGCCAGGCAAGCCCTGTGCCACTAAGCTAAATCCCCAGCTCCTACGAAAGCTATTTTACTTTGTTGTTATTGTTGTTGTTGTTTTTTCCAGTGCCAGGAATCGAACTCAAGACTTTGCACTTGCCAGGCAGGCGCTGTGCCGCTGAGCTAAATCCCCAGTCCCTTACAAAAGGTATTTTAAAGTATAGAAATAAATCATGAACATCATGTGCAGATAATAGGGTGCATGTAGCTGCCGTGCCCTTTCTGGGCATCTCCAGGTCTTCAGAGACCTAGAAACTCTCTGAACTCTACTCTTCTGAAACAGAGATAACACCTGAATAAGACTTCTTGATTCGTTGCTTTAAGTTACTTGCTTTTATCATCAATTTTAGAGGTTGTATCAGTCAGCTCTTCCATTACTGGGACAAAATATCTGACATAATTTTGATTCATAGTTTCACAAGTTTCAGTCCACAATCATCTGCCTCAGTTGCTTTGTGTCTGTCATGAGGTCAAAATATTTTGGCAGAAGGACATGGAGGAAACCTGCTTACCTCATGGCCACCAGGAAGCAGAAAGAACAAGAGCTTGAGAAAAGATACACCTATCAAAGCATCCCCCAGTGACCTACATCCTCCAGCTATGCCCCACCTCCTCACAGCCCATTCAGTTCTGAACTCATCACTGGGTTAGTCTATTGGTGAAGTTAGTGTCCTTGTAATCTTATCATATCTCTAAGTGTCTCTTAATCCAGTTAGCTTGACAAGATGAACCACGCAGAGGTCATGTATCCAGCTTGATTAGTCATCTCATTAGCACATAAAATAACAATTACCACTTTGGCAATCCCAATGATTTTAGGAGCTGGGTGTCAGGAAGAATAATATAAGGTTTTAAGTGATAGTTACCCTTCCCACCTATTTCAAATGTCCCTCCCCTTGGCTCTAGGGCTTATTTCTTATTCATAGAGCATACATTGCATTCACTCAAGAGGATTAGCATGGGTGCTCACACACATCCTAGGAGAGACCCAAGCTCTCTAGGGCAAGAACTTTGAGAGACACAGACACTCAGATCATGATCCAGAATGGGCACTGGGGACTCAGAACAAATGTGCCTTGGCTGGAGGAGTCTTTACCTACAGCAAGGGTCCTGGTTACCCAGGTGCAAGGATCATGCTATTCATCTGGGCTTAGGAGTGAATTCTTGGATAAAAGCTGAAACCAGTTTTCTACCTAGTCGCCTTCCCACAAGCGCATGTTTGCTTCATTTTCCAGTTTTCTTATTTGGCCAGTGAAGTGATGAGGCTCTTACTGGCCTCTGAAGACCTTGAAAATCAAATTCAGAGCATCTGTGCTTCCAACCTCAGGTTCAAGCCTAGCCCGAGAGACTTTCCAAGGGAAAAGCTCCTGATGAATTCCATTCTCTGAGGGGAATAAATCACATCAGCAATGTCCAGCTGCTGGGAGAAGGTGGAATGAGAGAGAACTGGCTGAGAGAGGGACTTTGCTACACGTAGGTCATGATCCAGAAGTAATTTTTATCTAAATGAAAGCACGAAAGAGAAAGGTACTCAGAAGCAAAGATTACTGATTATATCGCAACAGCAACAGAACAGGGTCTCAACAACCTCCTCTGTTTTAGTTGCTTTCTCATCGCTGAGAGACAATACCTGATGCCTGCAACTATAAGGAAGAAAGGTTTTATTTTGGCTCACAGTTTGAAGGGTTTAGTTCCTAGTCTTCAGTCTTCAAGGGGTGGTGAAGGGACAAGACAGAGGAGACACATCCCACAGCATGGGAGAGAAAAGCAGAGAGAATCACCAAGGGAGGAACTGGGAAGAGACAGGCCCAGGCCACACCCCCGGTGACCCACCTCCTCCAACAGCACATTTAGCTATAAATGGATTAGTCCACTGATGAGTATCATGTCTCCATGATCCACTCATCTCCCCAAAACCCCACTTAGGAGCACATGAGGCTGTGGGTGACCTCTAGATATAAACCATAACATCCCCCTTACTCAATACTATGGCAAGTTCTATACCACCCTGAGTGCATTTTCTCATTCAATCCTCTTGATAATCCTATGTGGTAGATGATATCACTGATCCCATTTTCCACTCATTCATTCCACAGGACATCAGTTGAGTTCTTCCAACACTCCAGATGCAGGACCAGGTGCTAAGAACATTCTAAAAGCCTAAAAACCATGGTGTCTTTGTCTGTCTTGACACTTACAAATCACTAAGAAAGAGATGTAGCCAATAAACACATTTTATGGGGGACAATCGAGTAATTTATAGATATGAAAATTGAAACAGGAGTATAGGAAAGGCCAGGAGGAAGGAAAGACATGTGTTTTAGGTACAGTGTCCAGGATAGGTGTTGCTGCATAGGAAAAGGCGTTGGAAGCGAGCTCATGCGTGGTATTGTTGGGACTCAGAAAATAACACTGGAACTTTGCTGAATACTTTGAATTAAAAGAGCCTGAAAGTCTTAAAAGTTGCACTAGAAGCAAGGTGTCTCTAGCCTTCCATCATTTCTCTATCTGAGCACAGGATAGAGCTCTCTCTCTCTCTCTCTCTTTCTCTCTCTCTCTCTTTCTCTCTCCCTCTCTCTTTCTCTCTCCCTCTCTCTTTCTCTCTCTCTCTCTCTCTCTCTCTCTCTCTCTCTCTCTCTCAGAAACCTTTCCAGAAAGAATACAATATCTTTGAATAAGACATACTGTGTCATAAGACAAACTGTGTCTTAGTTACTTTTCTCTCGTTGCTGAGCCAAAATACCCAACACCCAAAGTTAAAGAATGAAAGGTTTATTTAGCTTATAGTTATAGAGGTTTCAGTCCATAATTGGGGGGCTCCAAGGCAGGTTGGCACATGGCAGAGGGGCCAGTTCATGGCCTCGGAAGACAGCAAAAGCAATGAGAGGGAGGAGAGAAGCCTCTTTCTGTCCCTTACATTGTATCCAGTCTACTAGGACTAGGGCAGTGCCAGTCCAGTCAGGGGACTGATTCAACAATCACCCACCCATAATCCCAGCACCCTTAATCCCAGAATTGCACCATGAATCAATTGCACACTAGATCCAGCCATCTCTGAAAAAGCCCTATCCAAGACTGCATGAGGTTTTGGGGGGACATCAAGACACAAACCATAGCAGGCTGTCATAAGCTATGGTCCCTTATTCTATCCCATTCAGCATGCAGAGAAAATCATTTACACCGTTGTGTGTCACTTGGGCCCATTCATGTCCCCTAACGATCACTTACTCCTCCTCTGAGATTCACTGACTCCCCTCATTTTCCCTTCCCCTGGGAGGAGGTTGTGGAACCCCTAAACACCTGGCCCATCATTGAGTTTTTATTTTGTAAGGCTCCTATCCATGCATGCACATTGAGAAATTTGTGTGTCTTATCTCCTGCTGATTAGTCTGTTATCAGTTTGTTGCAAGCAACTTAATTATCAAACCAGCAGGGGGAATGTCTGAACTTCCCTACAGTATGAGTCAGCCCTATGGGATGAGCCAGGAGAAAGTCAATCTCGGCAGACGGAACAGATAAGGCCAGGACAAAGTCAGGTCTGTGCTTGACACAAGGATAGGAAGAAGGAAATTGTGCAGAGCCAAAACAGAAGCAGCCAAAAAAGAAGATACAGTTGGCAGGTAGGCAAGTCTAGGAAATGGAAGGTATTTAATATTACCTATGTGTGAAACCTCTTCTCAGGGAGATAAACAAAGCAAAACAAAACTGAAAAACAACCCTGGGTATCTAGAATAGGATATGGCAAGGGATGCACAACTAGCTGGAGGCTTTGGGGAATAATAAAAATAATAATAAGAGGAGGAGGAAGACAGAAGGAAGCAAGGGAGAGGAAGCAGAGGTGGAGGAGGAAAGATTTTCTGCACATGGATTTGACCTGGTTGCCACACAACAAAGCCAGTTAGTCAAGAGGCAAGACAGTAGCACAGAAAGCGCCTTGTTAAAATGAGCTAGCTGATTGGAAAAGGGCAGATTGTTGTTCTAAATTGCCGCCTTGCTGGGAAGCTGATTTAAGGGTGGTTTATATAGGAGATAGGTGATTACAGATTAGTGGGTGCCTTCTCCCTCCCGGGTCAACTCCCTCTCTGTACTGGTCCTGGGGCTGCCATAATAATCTCCCACCCAGAAGGCAGCTAAAAACCAGAAACATTATTCACCCACAATTCTGGAGGCTGGGAATCTGAATCAAGGGGTCAGCATTGTTGATTTCTCTCTCTTGGCCTGTGAATGGCCATCTTCATCCAGGGTCCTCTGACATCTTCCTTCTGTATGTTTATGTCCTATTGCCTTCTTATAAAGCCAAAAGTGATATTAGACACAGTTTTATCTGATGCTGATTTTAACCTAATCACCTCTTCAAAGATTCTATCTGCAGCTGGGCGTGGTGGCACACACCTGTAATCCCAGCACTTGGGAGGCTGAGGCAAGAGGATCGTTGCGAGTTCGAGACAAGCCTGGGTTACAAAGTGAGCTCACAGCCAGCCTGAACTGCACAGCGAGACCCTGTCTCAAAGAGACAAAACAAAGCAAAACAAAGCCTCTATCTGTAGACACAGACCCATTCTGAGGTCCTGAGGGACCATCTAGACAGACACAGCCTGACTGAATCCTTCTTGGCAATGGACACATTCTATTCCCCCTATCCAGTATGGGAGCCAGTAGCATAGGCAGCTATTGGGCCCTTAAAATGTGGCCAGTGTGACCAAGGGCTAGACCTCAATCTTAATTTAATTTTAATTAATTTAAATTTAAAGAGCCAGCAAGGGCTAGTAGCTACTATATTGCTCAATGTGTGTCTGGAATCAAAACGTCTTGGTACTCCCTGTATTTTTGGTGTCCAGCCCCGTGTGAGTGTCAATAAGGGTTTGTTGAATGCATAAAGAATCAGAAAGCCAATAATATGCCCCGAGTCTCTCTGCATGTGGAGCCTCTCTAGACTGTCACCTCCTTGAAGGCTGAAGTCACTGCTCAGAACTGTATCCTTAGGCTCCGGAGCAGGGTCTGCACACAGTAGGTGCCTAACCATTGCTTATTGGAAGACTGGCTGAATAAGTGAGTACCCTGGGAGAATGCAAGGAGAAGCAAAGAGGAGGCCTTCCAGGTATGAGGGAAAGGAGCTGAATAGGGATCAGGACACCAGAGTTCAAGTTCCATCTCTGTCACTTGCTGCCATAGGCCCTGCACAGGTCCCTTCTCTAGGGCTTTAGGCTCCCATCTGGATGATGAGTGTGTACTGCAGTAAACCAGTAGTCTAGAAAAGATACCTCCAGTTAGATATTCTTAGGGATCTGCACTGCTGGGTCTGCCTCCACCCCACAGCCTCCCTCCCCAGAATGGCACCGTTCACTGTCACCTGACTGCCCCCCAGAAGGAAGGACAGAGCAGCTCCACCCAACTCTCTGCCTCAGGGATCTCTACTGCCTCCCATAGAAAACATTCCAGAATACCAATGTGCTAGTTATCATAACGTGCTAGCCTAACGGGCTCCCACAGCAGACAGAGCCATGAGGCCCTGGACCCACGTCAGCCATGACCACCCTACTAGCCCTCCAGTGGGCCCACATCTGGGGAATTCAGAGGCCACAAGTCAGGGTTCGTCAAAGGTCAGCGTTTGCTGCAGGTCAGCACTCGCTGCAGGGCAGTGTTCACCACAGGTCACCAAGCACCGCCAGGAGCAGCAGCATGTCCACACTGGGAGCTCTGGAAGGCCCAGTCTGAGCTAGATGCGGAGAAAGGGCCCTTGCGGGTCATGTTCACACAGAAGAAAGGGTGGGGAAAGAGGCATACAGGGACCCCGGCTCCATAGCCAACATCAGGGTACGTTGCACTCAAGCCGCACAAGCACAGACACACATTCACTCTTCCTGTAACCCATGGGGTGGCCTCGCACACTCCACAGGTTCACAAATACAAATGTAAAGAGCCACACTGATACCCTCTCAGCCTTCTGAATAGCACACACATACACACATGCACATGCACACATGCACACGTATTCTCACACGGGGCGCACACAACCTCCCTCACCCTATTGTATAAAGCATCGCAAACACTGATAGGCCCCCAGAAGTCCCCACACTCCCATCCCCTACTCCACATACACCCCAGAAGAACTCACAGCCCAACTGACTGCCTCTGAGGCTAAGGTGACTTCAGACTGCGCAAGATTTCGAGCCCTTTCTTGGCTCCCCCAACAGGGGATCTGGTCTGGGCATGGGCAAGGGTTAGCCATTTTGTCCCTGCACTAGGGGAAGAAACTAAGACAGTGGCTCTGTCAAGGTATGCAGCAAAGCCTCCACCACACAGAAAGGCTCATCCATGGTCATGAGAAAATTATGCAGTTAGCATAGGACACATTTGTGTACTTCTATGACATCAGAATGAATTGAATAGCAGTGAATTCACAAGCTTTGCCCATGTTGTCAGCCTTAAGATTTCACTTCGCAGCCAATTAGCCAGGTGGTCGCAGGTTCATTTATTCCGATCTTAATTACTTAATAGCTACAACACTCAAGTCACACAAACATCACACTTCACATGATAATACATACAGAGCAGCTAAAAAGGAGCTAGCAGGGGCTTCAGGATTTGAAGAAGCAGGACTAAAAGCCAGGGCAGAGAGCCCATGAAGATGTAAAAAGTCACCACAAGGGGCCAGATAAAATTACAGTCCAGGCAGAGCTTATAGGAGACACAGAGCTTGTAGAGAGTGTGGAGTTGATTTAAAGCCTAAATCTGGAGGGCAGGCAGCTTGAGTGACCCCATCAGACAGGGACACAGAGCTGAGCTGAAGCTAGAGTTTGTCACCTGTCTACCTCATGATGGGTTACCAGGTGGTGCAATGAGCCTAGGGCTTTGTGCCTGCTAGGTAAGTGCTCTACCGCTGAACTCCATCTCCAGGCCTGTTTGTTTTAAGAGATGAGATCACTATGTTGCCTACACTGGCCTTGAACCCCAGCTCTGCTGCTTACCAGCCACGCCATCCAGAGCAAGTTACTTCTCTGAGCCTCCATTTCCTTATGGAAAGAGAACCATAGCCATGACTATTTGTGATAACTTCATGCTATACCACTCTTCCCCTGGGATGGACCCCACCAAGTAGTTGGACTGAAGGAAGTTGCCAGAAGATACGCTTCTGTGACAGCTCTCACTCTCAGCCTTTGTGGGAAGAAATATCTGGGACAACAGATATCAGTTACGCTATGAGAGGACATCAGCAGTAGCACTGGGGAGATTTATCTCATTAATGTTTCACTCTTGAGTTGAGCAAATATCCACTGCTACTCTCCCAAGGTGGCACTAGGAGTGCTTCTCCTAAGCCTGGGTCAGGAGAGGTACATGCATTACACGATTCTGCCACAAGGGGCAATAGAGGACTGGAATGAAGGAGCAAGGAGAGAAATGAGAAAGGCAAAAAGAAGGTACAAGATCCATGAGGACAACTCTGGTAACTGGGCCAAGGCTGAGGAAAGGTCCTGCAAGCCCCCTAGTGAGTTGAAATCCCATCTCAGGAAGGCAGAAACAGCAGAGCTCATAGGTGAGAGCAACGGAGAGTCCAGAATGGATGCTTCAACCGAGGACAGGACCTCACCTTAGGTCTGAATTGACAAAGATGGACAATCCCCCAACACTTCTCAGAAAGGTCCTGCACACAGCATGGAGGCAGAGTGAAGAGTGGTGGTCCCTTGCTGTAGGATGCAGGGGACATATACATGACGGCCACAGGAAGGGAAAATGTCACATGACTGCAACGTGGCAAAGCCATAAGGTAGGGGAGCGGGTTCAATCAATGTGAGACTCAGGTTCTATCCACTTAGGGGCCCTGGTTCACAGCATGTCGTGGGAAAAGGACAAGAGCACAACCTCCCTAGGCACCCCAAGTTTGGACAGCATGGCACTCATAAGATGTGAGGCAAGGTATCAGGGCCAGAAAACTTCCCTCCTCCAGGGTTGAGCATCCTAAGGAGAGGTTACAGAGGGGGAGGCTGTGGTAGGCTTTGTGTGCCCTGTGTGTCGTAGTCCTGATCCCTGGAACCTGTGAATGGGACCTCAAGTGGTAAGAGGGACTTCGTAGGAGTGATTAAAGAACTCACAATGGGAGACTATTCTGGATTATCTGGGTGTCCCCTAAATGGAATCAGAATGTGTCCTTTAGGGGAGGATGGAGGCAGAGGGAGGTTTACCACAGAAGAAAGCAAGAGGCCATGCTGCTGGTTTTGCAGATGGAGGAATGCAACCCTAGAAGCCGGAAAGGTAAGGAAACCAGTTCACCCTGGATCCTCCAGAGGTGTGGCCCTGACTCCACCTGGGCTGGTACACAGCGAAACTGAATTTGAACTTCTGTAAGTTCTGTAAGGGAGAGAGCAGCTACCAAAGAAGCAGATGTCAGGCTTCTGGCCTGCCAATGGAGGGGGCAAAGGGGACAGGACAGACGGACAATGACCAGAGAGGTAAGCTGAAACCCCACAGGACTAGAAATCCCTGATCTACTCTCAAGAGCTCAAGACCCCTGAGGTTCCCGGTACCTCCATGTTCTGGAGGTTGATTTAGATGGAAAAAAGAAAAGCCAAGGTTATTGAGAATCAGAACAAGAAAAGCAAACAGGATGGCATGTAGTAGTGGAACGACTTGTAGAGCCAAGTCTGTGCTCAAATGGGAAAGGCAGAGTGCAGGAGGAGTGAACAGAAAGATGTACCGGTGCCTTCCTGCGCACAGTTGGGCAGACAGCCAGTGCCTGATGGCTTAGTGTCTGCTCACAACCACTCAGAATGACATGTGGGAGGGAAGGTGGTGGTGGTGACACTTGGGGAGGCCTCTGGATTGGTCACTCAGGGTACTCTGGATGTACCACTGAGGCGGGAGACTAGAGCGTGGCCAGCTGACTGGGCAAGTGGGCGGGAACTGTCAGTCGGAAACACAGGACATGTGCACCCAAGCCCTGCGCCTGGGACCAGAGAATACCATCTTCATGGCATGAAATCAAGCAGGTTTGACATCAGAATGGGGGATACAAAGGAGAGCCGCCCTTAGTCTCCACTCTACTATAAGCTCTTTCAGTGGCCTGCTCTGCGCTCTGCAGAACTTACTTCTTTTCCTACCTTCAATACTTTAAATAAATGTAAAACTTGGCTACCTTTCTCACACTTCTTGTCTAATTCTTTCTTGAGAAAGAATTAGAGGACAACAAGAACCTGGGACTCTCCAGAAGGACCCCACAGCACCCCAGACACTGGTAACATAGTTTCGGCAAAACCAGCCAGCCAAGAGGTAGGAAAAATTAATGGAGACTAGGGACCCTTCAGCCTACCAGCAGCCTGGCATCTGACACTCTGCTCCCCTGCTTGTGCCGTGTAGCCCCTGCCATTGGTCCTTGCCCCACTTCCTGCTATGTACCCCCAACCCCTGCCGTTTTGTACCTTACACCTCCCTCCCCACTCTAAGCCAGGCTCCGCCTTCAGGGGCTGGTGCCCCAACTTCTCCTCCCATCCCATCACTGTACTCTGCCAGGACAGGTTCAACTAAAAGACTCTGGAAGCCTAACCATCAAAATCTCATGTTCCCAAGTTTCTGATCAGTCCCCTAGCATCTGAACCTTGTTCCTGAGGCAGTGGTCCTCTCACCTGCATGAGCATCAGAATTACCTGGAAGGTTTGTAAAATTTAATTCCAAGGTCCAATCCCCAGCGCTTCTAATTCAACGGACCTGAATTTCTACCAGGTTCCCAAGTGATGCTGGCAGTGTGGCTTTGAGAACCACCATCCTGAGGAGTTTTCTTTTCCTACCTTCGATTATTTTTTTCCTCTTTCTGCTGCTCTTGTTCAGATCCTGTTTTTAAAATGTACTGAGTCACACTTCTCAAATAATTCTGGTCTCTTTTTAAATTTCCTGTGCAATCTGGATCCTAGAGAAAAAATATAACAGACACAGGCTGTTGTAATTACTTCTTTAACCCTCAAGTGAACAATAGCCGGATTATCTCATTTCTATACCCCAATACAGGTAGGTGGCATGCTATATTTATAATGAGAGTACCTACAACCTGTAATTTTTCTCCTTTGTAAAATCTACCATTGTTTTATGGGGAAATCCAATACTTGGCCATGGCCTGACTTCTGTAATTAAGAAATCCAGGCCTGAGGATGTAGCTCAGGGGAAGTACATTTGCCAAGCATGAGGGAAGCCCTGGATTCAGTCCATAGTACTATGAAAGAAAGAAAGAAAGAAAGAAAGAAAGAAAGAAAGAAAGAAAGAAAGAAAGAAAAAGGAAGGACAGAAGGAAAGAAGGAAGGAAGGACAGAAGGAAGGAAGGAGGGAAGGAAGAGAAAGAAAGAGAAAGGAAGAAAGAAAGGAAGAAAGGAAGAAAGGAAGAAAGAAAGAAAGAAAGAAAGAAAGAAAGAAAGAAAGAAAGAAAGAAAGAAAGAAAGAAAGAAAGAAAAGTCCAAAGCCAATTTGGTACTTCTAGTGGATGAGACATCTAAATTCAAGGCCACTCTCTTTGTAGCAGGGCTTCTCAAGCTCCCCACTGGTGACATTTTGGAGTAGATTGTTGTTTGCTGTGAGAACTGTCCTGGGCAGTGTAAGACATTTAGCAGACCCCTGGCCTGTACCCACTGGATGCCAGTAGTAGCATTCTCACAGTTATGACAAATACATCCCCAGCTACTTCCAATTGCCCCCTAGAGCCAAAGTGGCCCCTAGTTGAGAACACCATTCTGCAGTTTAGTCCCTTTTCTCTGAAGGCACTCCAAACAATGTAGACAGAATGGAATTTGGCCCATCTGTGCCAATTAAAAGGAGCCCAGGAATGTCACTCTGAAGTGTGGCATACAGATATGCTGATTGTTATGCTTTGGATCTGAAGTGTCCTCCAAAGCTTCGTGTATTCAGAGTGTAAGAAACAAGGTGTTTTCTATCAAAAATATGAACAAGAGAATGTCTACATCTTAAACTCTACTCCACCCTAGGCTGCCCTGCCCCATCCCTTGCACCAGAGTTACGGGAAATGTCTGCTCAGTTTAGATTCCTGGAACAGGACTGATCACCAAAGATAACTTATCAACAGTCGAGGATTTTCAGATTCCCATACTCCACTCTCCCCTCCCTTAAGCAACCATGCCCAGCAATCCTTCCGGCCTTTCCCTAGTGCTGCTTAAACTGGCCAGTCGGGATAGATTGTGAACCTTCAAACCATCCAATGCAGAAAAGATCAGTTGCTTCTCACACTCTAGAAAATAAAAGGAGCCTGCCACTGCATTTCCGTGTGCTTGCTACCTCATGTTAAAATGTGCCCGGGCCCTTCTGCAGAAGTAAAACAACTTGGCCTTGTTGAGATTTCCTGGTGTCTGAGTGATTTATTAGTTGCACTGACAAATTGAGCCTGGGAGGGTAGTTCCAAAAAGAGGCAGAGCTTTTAGAAGACAGTTGGATAATGCACATGTTGTACTCCTCTGTGGACTGATTAGCTTGTGACTGGATCTGCTGTTCAGAGGTAGGGCATGATGAGAGGCTGGTCCCTGGGATCATGACCTGAAAGGGTGTATTCTTGTCCCTGGTTCCTCCTTTCTCTTCCTGCTCCCTGGCTTCCAGGGGCAAGCAGCATTTCTCCATGCCTTTCTGCCATGACATTCTGCCATAGAGCCAGCCAACCCTGACTGGGTCCTCTGAAAACTATAAACCAGAATAAACCTCCCCTTTTTAAATTGTATGTGGCTCAGTCTGGTAATCACTCAATATTTAAGGATATTTCACAGAGAAAGTACATGTTTTTATCCTTTATGCTTTGATAGTCTCGATATTCCTCACTGATTTAATTGAGCAATTTCTGCATAACAACAACTGAATGATTTTTTTCCCCTGTCCTACCACCATGTCATATGAATCAACTACAAAACTATTTATCTCTTGTAAAATCAAAACCAAATTAGCCCCAAATCCAAGAAATACGATTAACAATATAAATCCAATAAACACAAACAATACAGGGAAGTGTGTTAACTACTCATATAGACCATTAGTTCAGCGTCTAAATATTTGGCATCTTAATATTATTTCCAGACAAGACACCAGGAAGCACTACATTTGAGAAAGAAAATGAAAATTCCATCTCTAATATGCCCTGAAGTTTAAAAGCTACAAAAATATTGACACATACAATGAAATGAGAGGACGTAAGCTAACATGTGGTACAAAGCATAACTGATAAAGACATGTACTTTCTCAGCAACAATAAGGATCTAAAATTGTGAGTTTTAGAAGCTAGAGAACTTTGTTGCAAATAAAAAAGAAATTGGAACTTGAATTTCTTGAAGGATCTCAATACTGACCATAAGCGTCACCACTGCCTTAAACTAATGCCTTAAAATAAGGTTCTGCTGAAACACTGAGAGATCTCTGCCTTTATTTTGAAGCAATTTTCAAAATTGCTTCAAACTGCATTCAGAGTGAAGCTCTGATAGAACACTGAAAGGAAAAGCATAATAATGCATTGTAAAAATGTGTCAGGTGAGCAATCTGACAATCTAAACAAATAATAATTCCAAAACAGAAACAATTAAGAAGCAAAATTTTAATACAAAAAGGAAGAAATAAAATTATTCACTTATAAACCACTTATACATTTTCTTTTCCCAAGAAACGTACTTCAAAAGTACAAACGGAACATGAGGCAAAAGTAGAGTTGTGAAAAGGTTAACAGGGAACAAGGGATTCATTTGTTCAGAACGGTATCAAAGAATACAAAGGATGACTGCTGAGTTTTTGTTTAGTGAATGCACTGAGCTTTACTTTTTTCCCATTGAAATCTTATTTACAGGTTATGACTGATAAGACAAAATGTGTAAATTAGGGGCTGGGGATTTAGCTCAGCGGCACAGCGCCTGCCTGGCAAGCGTAAGGTCGTGAGTTCGATTCCTGGTACCAGAAAAACAAACAAACAAAAAGACAAAATGTGTAAATTAAATTGTATGTGTCAGGTATTTTATCCCAGTGATGGAAAAGCTGGTTGATTCTTTCTAAATAAAGGCTCCGAGAAATAAGCAAATGGTGGCAGCAGTTTTCTCTGAAATTCTCCTATCTCTGCAAAGGACAGATACTCTCGCACGATGGTGGTGAACCTATGGCACGCAAGCTGCAGTGGACTCTGTATCACTGAAAGCGCTAAAAGAACTGTTCTAGAAGATTAACTCACAGGAGGAAAGACTTAATTTGACCCTACACCCAGAGCCCAGTTGAACTATGTCACAAGCCCTTGTCTTCAGGACCTACATCTCCCTAAAAATTATGTATTCTTTCTCCAAATTATCTACTACCCCCAAATCCTTCTTCCCTATGAAGAAAGGCAGGAAGGTTTCTAAATCCCATTAGATTACTGGGTACTCACCTTACTGTATACTTCCCAGGCACATAATAAATTGTATGCCTTCTTTCCTGTGAGTTGATCTACTGTCAGTTTATTTTTCAGATTCAAACTATCAAACTTCAAGGGGAAGAGGAGGGAAGCTCTCTCCCACCACAAAAAAAAAACTACATAGGCTTTTAGTGCCAAAAGCTAAAACCTTAGTACTCTACAGCACTTCCCAAAATATAATGTGCCTGAAAATCACCCAGGGAATCTTGTGGAAATGCAGATCCTGATTTAGGAGGTCTGTAGTGGGGTTACCCTGGCACGCAAAGGATCATCCACATCTTAGTTTCCAACCCAGACCAGGTGAACCTGGATTTGCATTTTAGCAAAATCCTCATTAAGGCTTGAGGAGTGCTGTCTGGTATAAGCATACTGGAACACAGCTGGAGATAAAGTCTGGTCCTAAAAACCAGACTGAAGAAGCATAGGAGACACAGTCAATCACTGTTCTGCCCCCAGTGACTAGGGGACTTGCACACTGGAAGCGTTTCTTTCCCCACAATGAGTCCTTGCCTCAGCTATACATGCTCCTAAACCCTGTGTGGGAAAACCTCAATTATTCCCTGCACATGTGCTAAGGCCACCTCCCCTTGGTTCAAGGTCAAGTTGCAATAGCCTACATGCTAAGGCCTGCATGGTCTCTGCCTTCGCAGGGGTCTTGGTGCTCGCATTCTGCTAAATCCTTCCTTATGTGCTTTCCTAGGTCTGCTGATACTGTCACAGTGGCTCACCTCAAATGCCACTTGTCCTTTGTTTCTGTAGCTCAACTTCTAATTTATTTTTTAAGCTCCTAAGTAGCTCATCAGCTTTGGGGTTTGGAAGCAAGATCATTAAATAACGCATTGTTTCCTTGTCTGTATTTTGACCAGTTCAGGGGCAAATGAGTCATTCAGGTAAGGTTCAGATTACTCTGGACCTTAAAAAATATTGACTAAGGCTCAATTGGAGGATATTATGACTATAGAAACAATAAGGTTCCTGATTCCACTTCCCAGAGTTAGATGACTAACATACCTAGTCACAGGCAAAGCTGAACGACCAGAGGGGCAGAGCCTGTAGAGCTGAGACAGACACCCAACCCGAAGCAGTCCGGAGCACATGCCGTCCACAGGCGGGCAGCCAAAGGAGGAGGGCAGGAGGTGCACTGGAAATGCCCACTTTCTTCTCCCAACTTGGCGATCACCCAGGCAAGAATGAGGGAATAGGTGGAGGAGAAACAGACAAAAATTGCTTGGCTCTCTCTTCCCTGTGACTTCTGGGAATGGGAGTCTTGAGCCACAGCTGTCATGCCCCTTCCCATTGTTTTCTTTTATTCCCTCTCAGGTCCCCTAGGATAGCCTGGGACAGTGTGCCTCAGTGCCCTTCCATCACCCTGAAAGTTACTTCATAGCTGCTCTTGACTGGAGGGGGCAGCTCGGCTGTTAGCCACAGTGCCCTTCCTCTGCTCTTGTTACTTCAGAAGCCGCTGCCCTTCTCTGAAGAAGCTGCTGGGAAACCAACCCTGAGGTAGCAAAGATAAGGGAGAGACCTGAGTCCATTGTTAACATCCGCAATATCCCAAACCCTGATAACCCATGGTTAACACAGCTGTCTGTCCTGAAGTTCCCTCGGTTTGAGCCCCATCAATTTCACAGAGATGCAACAGCTGTCAATTCAGCAGCCACTTCTCCCAAGGTTCCCCAAACTGCTGTCGTGACAGCTGTGACTATCCTGGATGCCCCACGCCCACCCTCGAAGATGTCTGCGCTGACTCTAGCAGGCTTGAATTTGAGCTAAGCAGTGGAATTGAATTTGGACCAATCAGTAAGCTTGAATCAGGAGCCTTGATCTTAGACCGATTCAGACCTATCAGCAGGCTTGAATTTTGACCAATGACAGGCCTGATGCTGCTATATAAGCAGCATTTCTCTCATACAATTCAGAGTTGCCTAGGAGAGCTCCCTCTTGTTCACTGACACTCCCATGCTGCAGCATCGGGCCTGTTCAAATAAGGCCTCATTCACAATTTTATATGGTGATTAGGGTGGAGTGGCAAGTTGATTTGCTTTGCAATGCGCCTGGGGACGGACTGGTGTAGCACACTTCTGGGTGTGTCTAGGTGGGCTCTGGAGGCATGGCTTTGGGGTCTATGTCTGGCTCCTGTCACTTCTTCTCTGGCACTGTTTTCCCGCTCTGCTTTCAAGCCACCGTGAAGTAAGTAACTGTGCTCTACCCCACCCTTCTCCCATGATGTCTCTGCCTTGGAGTCAACTGACCATGAGCTGAAGTTCCTTCAAACACGAGCAAAATTAAGTACAATAAACCTCTCCCCCTTTAAGTTATGGGTGTCAGGTATTGTGTTCAGCAATGGAAATGATGACCAATACATATCCTAAAGCTACTCATGCTTTATTTCTTGGGTGGTGTGGGCTTGGACATCTACTTGAGATTCTTAAGTGTGGACAGAGTACTTTACAAAAAGTTATAAATCCTTCAAGCTGTTATCCCTAAAGAGCTCCAGAAGGTGAGCAATCAGCAGTGTTGACCAGTGGGGTCCAGCTTTAGCCAGTGATGGCTGGCAGCAGCAAAGACCAGCAATCAGGAGTGTCAATTCATGGCTGCTAGTGTTAACTGGGCACTGACCAGGGTCATCAGGGCCCACAGTTGTAACGCTAAGGGCTGAGGGCCACGGGCACAAAGGAACCCTTAACTGATGGGTGACAGTGAATCCTCTACATGTTGAAAAGAAACATCAAGAATGGGACGTACATTTTCCCCCCATAAGAATGTCCATCGTTTTCTGTAATGAAAAACGGTCTACTTGGCAGAGCTTATTTATCCTTCCAATGTTCGAAAAAAGTCTCTGGTGAAGCCAGAAGGACCATGTGCTTTTTTTTAAAGTCAAAAATAGCAATTTTTTTTATTATTCTGTTAATACATTTAGGATCATATTTGCTGCTCCTCTGACATGAGTATTTTCTTCCCTGTCAAACAACCATCTGTATTTCATTAATGTTAAATATCTACAAAATGAGCATGATTAGTTCTCAGCCATGTTTGTTGCTTCCTACTATGTCTCTCTCACTATTACAGAATGACTCTATTTTGCTTAATGTTTTTTCCCTGTGGATTTTTGACCAATGGTAATAAACCCTCTGCTTCTTACATTGCTGAAAGCTCAAAAGACCTTTTATTTAACATGTAATATCTTTCTTTTTTTTTTTTTTTTTTTTTTTTTTGGTTTTTCTCCGGTACCGGGAACCGAACTCATGACCTTGCGCTTGCCAGGCAGGTGCTTTTGCCACTGAGCTAAATCCCCAGCCCCCAACATGTAATATCTTTCCACTTATAGCTTTTTGTTTGACTGTGCTCTTATAGGTGCCAGATAGTTAGATTTTACTTTTAGTGCACTCAGTAACAAACCCTCCTTTAAAGGAAGATGGTTTATTTTCAAAGTTATAACATATGTAATTGAAGTATACTGCATTGTTATAGAAATTTAACTTGTATTTAATATGCCAGAATCACTTCTGACCAGGTGAAATTGTTATTTTGTTTAACTTTTGTTTTCCATTTAGGTGGCTTTTATAATAAATCTTAAACTGTCTCTTATTAAATAGTTCCAGAAGAACATCTTTGTTTATCCAACTAATTCTTTAACAGTGTGAAACATTTTCAACATAGATACTATAGAATCTTATCTCTACCTCTCCTATGCATCTTATCACTTTCTGCTGTGTGTTAAAGTTATTTCTATACCGGCTTAGCTCCTCTCCAGGACAACAAAGTTGGAGGACAGATATCTGGACAAAACCTTGCCTATAACAGATGCTCGATAATTGTTTGTTTAGTGAATGATCACAACTATTTTTACTATGCTACTTGGTCTGTTTTTTTTTGTTTTTTTTTTTCAGCGCTAAGGATAGAACCCAGGGCCTTGCACATGTTAGGCAAGTACTCTGCCACTGAATTAGCCCAACCCCTTCTGTATGATTAAATCACCCTTTAACTAGCCTTAAAGTATAAAGTAAAGCCTACTTCTGTGGATTACTCCAACCTAGTCAGATCATCTCCTATGTATTAGAACTCTGAAACTATGTCTTGCAGATTTTATGCCAAGTTGTCAAAATTGCTAGTTGATTTGTCCTTACATAGTTCACTGATAGCCTTTTGTTAAGATTTGAAGTCAGTTCTGTTGTTTGTTGGCATATCACCTTCCTTCTATTACCACAATGGCTAAGGACCTCATTAACAAAATATATCAAAGCTTGATCAGAGCATTTTCTGTATCTACTATTGACTTCTGATAAGGTGATCCTGGGTAGGAAGAGATTCCAAGCCTTTTTAGTCCTTGGTGGCAATTAATATCTCACACATGGTATGATTTAACCTGAGTGGTGTGGATTCAGGAAACATAATGATGATGGTGAGGAGGAGGAGGAGGAAAATGGAAGGGGGGAGAGGTGAGGACAAGGAGGAGTGACAAACCACAAGTATGAATTTCTTCTATGATGCTGAAGTACAAGAAATGGCACACTGCTCTAACTTTCCAAATTAAAACAGTTTGACTTAATTTGTTGGACAAATTAAACCATGTTTTAAGGGATAACCGTTTCTCCTTCCTTTGAAGTTATACAGCCCAAAACATCTGGGAAGAATCACCATCCACCATGGTCACCTTTGCTGGAATTGGCATGGTGTGTCTGAAAGAATGAGGCTATGTTCCCTCCACGCCAAGTTTAGGTGAAGGCCGAGGTTCCTGGAGCACAGCACAACAGGCTCAGCCTCCGCCCCATGCGCTTCCCATGGACGTCTCACTTAGGATCTCCCGTTTCTGCCACCCATGGGAACTGCCTGAACTAGTCTGCACCCTTTTCAGTTTCAAGTGATAGAGCCCAAGTCACACTCGCCTGAGTCATACAGAGTTGTTGGCTCTGATACAGTGAGCACTCAGGGTAGAAGTCAAATAAAGTTGAATCAAAGGATTCTCACCCTGTGCCCTCCATACATCTCTTCCTCTCTTCCCCGCCCCCTTCCTCCCTCCTTGTCTGTTCCTCCTTCTGAATATTGTCCTTATTCTAAAGGCAGCCTTTTGCATTTAGTTGAGAAAGATAATCACAGGCAGCTCCAAGATTCTATGATCTTCATAGCCCATAGCTTCAGAAAAAAGGGGAGACTCATATATCAAATCTAATGAAAACCTCTGGCCTAGTTTGGGTTGGGTGACTAGTCCTAAAAATGTACATATGGAGTATTGTGCTTGAGGATCTTGGACTGTAGGTCTGCTCTTGTGGTGGAAAGGGTAAGGTACAGATACCCACACAGAATCATATGAAATGGAAGGTGGGATGGTTTTTCAAAGTAAAAAGTGGTTACTACCAACAAAATGGAAAGGAGATGTTGACAAAACTCCTTCTGTTATATCACCCTCGCACACATGCGCGCACACGGACGTACACATGTGCACGCACACACGCACACACAGAATGCTTAGATCCTAGGCATCTAGCCTCCCGCTTGCTGCCATACTACCACCACTGCTCTTATAGGAGACAAATCAGAAAGGTTTTCGCTAAAGACTTTCAACAAACTGTGGTCAGTTAGAGCAACTAGACTTTACTGTCCAAGAGGAAAGTTCTATCTATAACGGCATCACTACCTGCTTACCATAAAACAGAGCTCACTGGGTGACAAGCCCCACTCACACGTACAGAGACAGTCATTATCTTGTTTGTAATCATGGACAATCCAGAACCCACCAGAAGTGTGGGAAAAACTGAAGATGTAGGATGATGATAAGGGAAGGGGGGGGGGACCCAGAAGAAATCAATAATTCAAGGAATAGAAGACAATGTTTTACAATCTCTAATTTCTATCCTCAAAAACATTCAAGAAAATACCACATCTTTAAAATGACAAGTTAAACTCGGGTAACAATGAGCTCCTAGAAATTAAAAAATAGGACTGCTGAAGTGTTTCAAATATCAAGAAGAGGTTGGGAGACGAAGTCAAGGAAATTCTCAGAGAGTAGGAGCAAAAGATTATAAAAAGAAAACTATAATAGAAAAGATGAGGGACTCAGGATTAATCCAGGAAGACCATCAGTGGCCTGACAGGAAATCCAACAGGAGAAAAGAAAGCAAAAGTATTTCTCAAAGAAACATGAGGATTTCCCAGAGTTGAAGAACAAATCCTCAGATTAAGCAATCTCACAAATTGGCTAGCAAAACGGATGGGGAAAAGACTCCTGCCTAACCACATCAGGCCGTATTTTAGAATGCGATAAAGATGAAGATGGGATCTTAAAAGTTTTCGTAGGTGGAGGGGGAAATATACGCGTTATCTACACCAGAACAAGAATCAGATAGGCACTGAGAGAGATGACATGTCCCGACTCTGCCCTTTTGCTTGTGATGGCTGGAAGGAGGCATGATTTGGCCCACAGCCGTCTTCACACCCACTTCCCTTCACACTCTCCCGCCCCCTGAGGATGGACTGGGACGCCTTGCTTCATTGTCCTCCCACCCACCCTCAGGTGACTCCATGGTCATCTCCAGGCCACTCTGACAGGAGGTGTAGCTTGGCTGTCAGCTGTGGTGACCCTTATCACGGCTGCCACCTCTCTGAAGAGGCTGGAGGAAAGCGACCCTAATATGGCAGAAATCAAGGAGGGATCCAGGCCCAATGTTATCCTTCTCAACATCCTCAAACCCCAGTAAGCTGTGATTAAGGCAGCTGGCCTTCCTGAAGTTTCCCCAGTTTTAACTCTGCAATTCTCACAAAGACAGGACAGCTGTTAGTCAAACAGTGTTTCTCCCAATGTTCTGCCAAACTGCTACCATGACAGCTGCAAGCTATCCTGTACACCCCGTACCTGCTTTGGAAGATGTGTCTTCTGACCATAGCAAGTTTGAAATTGAACTGGGCAATAGAACTGAATTGGACCAATCAGCAGGCTTGAATCACAAGGTTTGAGTTTAGTTCAATTTGGACCAATCATAGGCCTGAATTCAGCAGTGTTGAATTTGGGCCAATCATAGGCCTGCAGCTTTCCATTCACACAGTTCAGGTTGGTTTAGGAGGTCTCCCTCTGGTGTACTGGACCCCGGTGCTCCTGCATAGGCTCTGTTCAAATAAAACCTCACTCCATTGATCCTGTCACTCCAGTGGTGAGTTGTTTCTTGGGTAGAACAGGCTCAGGATGTCCTGTAAATCTATTCAGGATCCTGAGTAGGGTGGATGGAGCAGTTGTTTTTTTAAAAAAGATCTATAACACTAGTGGTTGTTAGTGAAGGGCTCTAGAGATCAGCAGAGAACAAAGATCCCTGGCAGAGACCATCAACTGACAGAGTTGACTGACAGCAGCTGCAACACTAAGAACTGAGGGCCATTGACACTCAAAACCCAGAGCCACTAGCCGAGCTGAACTTTGTAGATATATGATTTCTATTTGAACCAAGCAGAATCATCAACTGATTGGAAATAACATCAGATTTATTATCATCAACCATGAGATGGTAGAGGGCAACAGAGCAATACTTTGCAAGTTCTAAGATAAATTGCTTTTAGTCTACAACAAACTTTTTCTGTTAAGAGCCTCTAACACATCCTCCCAAGTGCCAGATAGTGTGAAAAGCCCTGTAGACCACATGCAAATAAGTGTACATTGCTGTATTCCAATAAAACTTTATTTACAAAAACATGACATGCTGGATTTGGTCTGTGGGTCATAGTTTGCCAACTTCTGCTCTAGAATTGTACATCCAAGCTGGGTACAGTGATGTAGTACTGTATTCCAGCACTTGGGAGGCTGAGGCATGAGGATCACCACAAGTTTGAGGCCAGCCTGGACTA
>NW_004955452.1:503521-532604 GCF_000276665.1 Chinchilla lanigera | reverse complement strand
TTTTTTTTTTTTTTTTTTTTTGTAGAAATTACCCAAGGATGTAGTCCAACAACAAAAGATGGTAAGTTCAGGTGAGGCTCAGGTGAGGGCATAAAGTAAAAAAACTTTTGGTTCTGACCATGAAAAAACAGTGTCTGCGGATGAGTGCAGCTGCACCTGATGAGAATTTGATGCCAGTCTGATTTTCATTTTAACGAAGAGGAAATATGCTGACAGATCTCAGACCTGGACTCTGGAGAACACCACTAAAGTTGAGGTTCTGTGTATTCATGTAATAGACCTCAGTTCGTTGTTGCCCATTTCAGTTATAATTATTCCTATGTGGAGCAGCCCAGGCTCCAGGATCTGATGGTCACATCCACAGTGACTGCACCAATTATACCCCTGGAGAATGCCGCCTCCTGCTTGGCTGTTTGGGCCGACTTCAGTATCCCTCAGCCCTACAGAAAGAATCTCCGCTGCAGTGCCCCTCACTTTCATTCTCAGCTAATAAAGAGAAGCCCAAAACAAGCTTCTTCAAAGAACTATAATGCTCCCCACACCAACCTCTTTCTTGAAGTGAGGCCAGTAGGAGAGGAATTGGAGTCCGGCTTTCCACGTCATGGGAAGTAGACCAGCATTTGAATTTCCCGGCCGAGGCAACATTTAACTCACAGGAACTGCCCACACTGAGCGGCAGAATCTTGAGCCAGGATGCTCATAGTAATAAATTCAACTTGATCCCAATCTCATTCTTGGTAGAAGGCCCTCCAAATTTATTCCCATAATTTATCCCCTGATTTTTAGAAGTATAAATCAACAAATTCCCTCCATATTTTTTTTCAGGGGTAACTCTGCTGTTTTTCATTCTAGAAATTCTAAGCTTGAGTTTGTTCTTCATTCACACATGCATTTGCTCACCAAATGCTTATGTACCTATTCTGTGCCAGGCATTGTTCTAGGGGCTGGAGTGAGAGCAGTGAATAAGGTCCCTTCCCTCAAGGAACCACATGCTATTAGGGAAGAACAGGAGAAATAAACAAATGCTAAATGTAATGGTGCCAAGGATGACAAGTATTTCCCTCTTTCATTCACCTGATGTCGTCAAAGGAACCATCTCACCAAGGCAGGAGACAAGGGCATGACAAAGTGGCTGGGCAATCAGGCATGACCTGTCAATCACGAAGATTTGTTAACCGTGGACATTGAGGACACATGCAGAGGACAGCGCCTGGGCTCTGCATCTGATACCAATCAGGAACTGCTTTCTACAGTTCTTCTGGCCTGGGATCTTCACAGGCGTGAGGCAAGCCTTGCACCTGATACTAATCTTTTGGCACAAGACTCAGTGGAATTTTGATGGGATAGCTTAGATCTGACATCAGAAAGAAGATAGAAAAGACAGCAGCTGTTAACTTCACCACCACCGCCCCTTGTTCTTGCAGCAGAGCCTGCCCTGCATGCAGGGTGAATCTTCTCTTTTTCCTTCACAGCATTTTTCTTCTGAAGCAATTCTTTTGCATTTCTTTTCCTCCTTCTTTTGCCCTAAAGAAACATTAAACCTCCACATTCACCAGTTGTCCAATTCTTTGAATGGGACAGGAAGAACCTAGAAAGGATTGCTGCTGGTACAGTAACATCACCAAGAGGCCTCTCTCTGGCAGTCACCACTAACTCCACCAAGCTTTGCCCTTGGTGAGCAGGTGGCTGTTTAGCAGCTGTGATACCATGAGCAGTAACTGTGCCAAGTCACTGCACTATGTCTTCCCCGTAACCTGTGTCAGATTTCTTCTTTCCTTTTGGGCTTATTGTCTGCAACCCTCATCCTGGTACCAATTCCATACCAACTGGTTCTTTGGGCTGCAAGCTATAGCAATTTTGTTTTCAGTACCAGGGACTGACCCCAGACTTTTGTACTGAGATGCATCCTCAGCCTTTTTGAGACAGGGTCCCACTAAGTTGTCCTGGCTGGCCTCAGACTTGCAGTCCTCCTGTCTGAGCTTCCCAGAGTGATGGGATTACAAGCTGACGCTACAGCAATTTATTTTGGCTAGTGAAACAAAAAAAGTGGTGAAAGAAAGCTCAGTGGTTTGTGAAATGAAGGAGGACCCGATCCACCATGCCTTGAGAATGACAAGACTCAGGGAATCTCGGTAGCAGCACCTCAGATAGTTTCTTTTGGATGCCAAAGATAGAAGAGCTCTGCCCCATCTGCCTTAAACTAATACAAACTCTGCTGAAGACAGATAGTGCCAGGAGAGTGTCTGATTGGCTGACTTGGGTCATGTGGCCACCTTTGGGGTGGGGCTTCGTTGTGATTGGAGCTGTTCGTATAGAACGAGAGATTTTATCCCAAAGACCAAGGTGGTGATATCAAAGGAAAGAACAAGGACGCTGCACAGAGGAAAACAAAGATATTCAGAGGACTGGACATGGCTGGCCATGGTTCCCACTGTACATCCCTACTGACCATCGACTGAACCCTCATCATCCTTAAAGGCTGCAGCTCTGGTGACAGCTCCTCTCCACAGCTCCATTTCAAGGTTTCCCAGGAAGAAGTAATTGTCCCCTCCTCTGTGACGCTCAGGTGCTCCACACCACATCTCCACTACCAACACACACACATCGCTTGTCTGAGCCCACTGAAATCAGCACGGAAGTTTCTCATCTTCTCAGTTAACACAATGTTGGAAACATAAAAGTTTGCCAAACTGAATGTGTTGAATTCTTGTCTCATGGTGTCAAGACTTGGTAACCAGTAATGTGCACCTGTTTTGAGCATCTCCAGGCCACTCGGTGGGAGGGGAGCACTTGCTACTATCCTGGCAGTTTCTCTCTGACTTCTGGCAGCTTTTCTATTTGTGTGGTAAGATTTTCTGGGAACACCTGCGCTGGTTTGCTTTGGTTTTGAGTTCCTTGTTTTGTGTATCTTATCTTGCTAGGTTTTCTTCCAGTTTGTTGCTTCTCTTTGTATAAGGGAATCAACCATTTGTTGTGTGTTCTGGCTGTCCCAGAGGCACTATGGTCCATTCTTCTTCTGCCGGCTTTCTGATCGTCACTTAGATACCTTTCAACAACTTATGATGGCAAAACTCATATTTCTGGATTAAGAATCTGAAGCTTACAGAAAAGCTAGTTCTCTAGTGCTGCCCAAACCTAGTTGAGATTCTTCTGGACTTTTCTCTGGGAGTAGTATATATAGTTTGAGCTCCACACTTTTACTGAATTGGTTTGGATTTAGCTTTTCTCCCCTACATCACAAAAGTGAGCATTCTCCTTCCCCACCTTCACTTTAATAGTCATTCTGGACTTTTCTAAAGGTGGTTCTAGAAATGCTCTTGTTGGGCTGGGCGTGGTGGTGCACGCTTGTAATCCCAGCACTCGGGAGGCTGAGGCAGGAGGATTTTTGTGAGTTTGAGACTAGCCTGGGCTACAAAGTGAGCTCAAGACCAGCCTGAACTGCGTAACAAGACCCTGTCTCAAAAAAAAAAAAAAAATACTCTTGTTTCTGCAAACATAAAAGTGAAAGGGACACGTTCCGATGCTCTGGTCCTTTCTGCAGCAACTTTTCACCCTCTTAATCCTTGGATTAACAGAACCTGGATGCTAACTTGAGAAGCCATTCCTTCCATACTGTGTAGCTATTGTGCAGCTGAGTGACATATTTCCCCTTCCCCAGGTTCAAGGGTGGGCCTTAAAGGACAAGACAATCAGCTTCCATCTCCTCCTCCCTTTGCAACAAAAGTCAGGCCAGCCTGGTCCTCTAGAACAGAGCAGAAAACTTTGTGTGATAGCTGGGAAACTTTGCTTCCTGTTTTCCCCAGTGGAAATGAGGAAGCGGAAGAAGGCCCTACTGGTACATGCAGCCAGCCATCTTCCACCCATGACAGAAGTCAGCTCACGGACAAAGGTGAGACTGGGAAGAAGCAAGACGGAAAGAGCTGCGAAGGAAACAGAGCCAGAGTCTTGATCTGACCGTGTCAGAAACCTCCCCTACCTCCAATCTTCACTGATTTCAGCCAATAGGAAACCACCCTTGGTCTTGCCCTGCATTGTAGCCCCAGCACATAGTACGTCCTCAACTAGTTTACTGACCAAGTGAGCAATTAATTCTTCCAGGATTTATAGTTTGTAGGATCCTTAAAGTTCTGAGGGGAGCCACAGAAGGCCGTAACGAGAAGCAATGAGAAGATTAGAGCTCTTGGCACAGTGTCCTCACCATTGCAGGAACTTAGTAAATGAGAGGCGTGTCCCATTAGCAAATGGTAGTCATTTGTTTTTGTCATTTTTATTATTAGGACGATGGTGATGATGATGATGATGATGACAACGAGACAACTAAGCTTAAAGAGACATATTCATATCAAAAGAAAAAAAGACAGTGCTGAGAGCCTGGTCTCTGCTCCATCCACTCACCTCTACCCCAGTCTCCACCCCCGCTTCCATGCCAGCTACTCCATCCATCACCCCCCGTCACTTCCACCCATCATCCCCAGCACCCCTGCTTGTCTCCCCCAATCGCCTCCACACTCCCATCTGTCAAATGGGGCTAACAATCCTACCGAAATGGTGGCAGCCCTGGCCCCGCTGCATGCTGTTCCCCAGTAAGGGTAAGTGCTTTGAGTTCAGGGACAGCAGATGCATTTTCTGTGGCCTGGTAAGGGCGGAAGGAAGGAAGGGACATGGTATTTACAGGTTCCTGCTGTGGGCAAGGCCTCCTGCCAAGCGTTTTCCACCTCTCATTTTCTTTCTGTCTGGTCTATCACCCTGACCTGTCAGTTTAATCATCTTCATTTTATGAATGATGGATTTGGGCTTAGGACAGTGATGGGTTGGGTCGTGGTCACACAGCCCCTAAGTGGAGGGGCTGACACCCGCCCTAGCTGATGCTTTCTGCCACACTGCACTGATGGTGTGAGAACCATCCTGCTGATGACCTTTCCCAGATGCCTAAAGCCGTCCTCCAGGCCCGCGTTCTACCAATACTGCAGCGTAACAGTCTTGTCATTGCTGTGTTACCCCCACCGGGCTCTGGCCAACATCCTTGCTTTTTCTGCCAGAGGTACAGACCTGCAGGGGCTCACCAGGCCCCCTCCTTAAAATGGGTCACAAAGGCGATTGTGTTCGACACCTCGTTCTCCCTGGGGAACAGCCCTGCTGCAGCAGGAACGGCTGTGAGCCAAACCTCGCTGAGAACCAAAGCTAATTTTCAAGTGTTTAGGAGGCAGATCCTCAGTGACTCAGTGTTTGGGCTCTGGTGACCCAGGCCAGGAGCCAGGGGCTGCCAGGAGCTGCCCTCATTAAAATCAAAAGGAAACGGTGAACAAAGAGCAGCCCCCACTCCCAGGAGACCATGACTCATGGCTGCTGGGTGCTTCGGGCCAGATAGACTTCCCTCTCTGGTCGCCTGCCCCCAATCTTCCCTCTAGCAGGGCAAGAACACAGCAAGAGGCCCAGGGGAGCCATTAGCAGCTGCGAACGGGTGGGGCAGGAGGCAGGGCTGAGGAACCATGCACAGCCTGTTTACTGAGCTTTAAGCCCAAATTGAGGCCCAGAGATCCGATCTGTGTAGCTCAGTCCTCCCTGCCAGACTCCACTGCGAGATCTCCCCAGGAGCTCCAGCCTCTGGCCAGCGCACTTTGTGTCTGAATTCCTTCCTGGGAGTCCCAGCCACTGACTGCTCCCAGGACTCCCCGCCCAGAAAGAAGGCTGAACCAGGCCCCAAATCAGGGCCAGAAGCCAGGTTCCGCCCCGAGACTCAGCATGACCTCTATCGTGAGCCTTGGATACTTCTCCTGCATAGGCCTTTCCTCCAGCTTAAAAAAAAAAAAAAATTAAAGCTTAAATTTTACAACTTTGTTAATGTAAAGACAAATATAACCCAGGCTGGCTTATACTCATTGTTCTTCTGATTTTGTAAGAAATTAGAAGATTTTGGAGGGCACCCCAGTGTTTCATGGGTGCTAGGCACTGTGCGTTCTTTGCCTGGTAGGTCCTTTATCCTTCCTGGGTAAATCCTTTGGGATACCCAAGCCCAGATTGCGGCTCACTATTTACTTAGGCACGTGCTCCAGTGTCTTCCTTGGAGAACGGGAAGGTGTTGAAGGCTTGCTGAGATCCTGGGGGAGAGGGCTGGCACTGTGCCTGGTGCATACTCAGAGAAGGCCAGCTGTTTAGTGGCTGGAGGGAGGCAAGGCCTCCCATCCTCATAACGCAGACAGGAAAACTGAGATTCTAAGCAAAGAAAGGACCTGCCCAAGGCCACGTAACAAGCAGAAGAACCAGGATTGGCCACAGACTCAGCAGCTCACAAACCCTGAACAGTGACAGAAGTGGATGGTCAAGTTATCCCAGTTGCAGGTCGGGAGCAGGGAAGGCAGGGGAGGACATCTTGCCTCCGGTTCTGCCCAGTAGAACCATGGAAAATGACAGGCTCGGTACGGGCCCACCCAGGCTGGAAGAACTGAAGTCGCCCCACCTCTCTGGGTCTCAGTTGATGAACTGGCAAAATAGGACCGAGGAAGAGATACCAAGAATGAAAAGTACAGCACAGCCACTGGCCCCCAGCGCAGTCTATGGGAGTTAGGAAGGTGATTCTGGAAGCGGTAGGTAATAGGAAGTGTACAAGAAGGAAGAGACCCATGGGATGGGCCCCACCCTCACTGCCACGCAGCCTGGAAGCAGGGCCCACAAGCCCCAGCTTGGCCCCTCCCCTGGGGATTTGGCCAAATTGTCAGGCCTGGAAGAATCATTGCATCACTGGGCACTCAAGGGTTAATGACGGGGAGTGGACAGGACATGGGTATTTAACTAACTGGGAGGTGCCCTGAGATCAGAGGCGACCCTGCTCCCTTCCTTCCACTGCTGCAGGCTCGTCTGCCCCCTGCTCACCTCCCCTGCAGGATGAAACCTCCCCCTGTCCTGACCTTCCTTTGCATCCTGGGTAAGTGACCTCTGGGACCTCCCCCAGCCCCACCCCATCTGGCAACCCCAAGCACCCTGGACATCCCTGAGCCTGGCTCTACAGAGGGTGTCATGGGTACAAAATGCCAAAGGTCACCTTCTTCATGCCACCAACCGGGGTGATCCTGAGGCCAGTTTGGCCTAAACTGGCAATGCTACAGGAGAGGGGAGGGAGACGAGGAGAATGCAGCCTGAGAAGAGGGGGCATAGGACAGGGGGTGGAGGGACCCCAGCCGTACACACAGGGCTCCTCCCTCACCCTGGCTTCCATTTCTGGCCCCACCTGCCTCGGTGGACACCCCCCACCCCCATCAGAATCAGAAAGACCCTGAGGGATTCAGGGAGATTCATTAAGGTGGTTAGGAAATATGTCCAGTGGTGTCTGGTGAGATCTGGGGGGAGACAGGGGCCAACAGCTGGGGAGAAGATAATGATTGTCTGGGAGAGGTTTGAATAGCCAATGAGAAGGCCCCAGAAGGGGCGAGTGCGTGATATTCTGGGAGACAGCTGGGGGGCAGGTGCCATGGGTGACAGGGACATGGTGGGGTGGGGACGAAGGGATTAAAGTGCAAAGGGTGCCATCTGAGGTATCACTCCCTGTCACTCTTATTGGTAGTTGGGTGCTTTGTGGAGACCTTAGCTGGACAGGTGAGGTGCCTGGGATTCGATCTGAGGAGACTTCAGGGTGGGACCCCGGAGGAGCTGTTCGGTGGTCCTGAGAGAAATGCTGGCCTCTGCCCTCTGCCCTCCCCCCCACAGTGGCTGTGGCCAGCGGGAACCTGGTCCAGTTTGGGATTATGATCGAAAAGATGACGGGGAAGGCAGCGCTGCAGTACAACGACTATGGCTGCTATTGTGGCCTCGGTGGCTCCCGCTGGCCTGTGGACAAGACGGATTGGTGAGGAAGTGGCCAGCAGGGGCCCCCTGGGCAGAGGAAGGGCTGGAGCGGCCCAGGAGGAGGGAGGGCCTGAGGACGTCTGGACGCAGAGACTGACCCTCCCCTTTAAGCCCCTTTGGGCCCTGGGCAGCCCCGGCTCCAGCCTGGCCTGGCTCACAGGCCCCTGCAAGTTGACTGTCACCCCACAGGTGCTGCCATGCTCACGACTGCTGCTATGGGCGTGTGAAGAATCTGGGCTGTGAACCCAAAATGGAGAAGTATCTCTTCTCTGTCAGCCGGGATACCATCGTCTGTGGTAAGAGAAGAGCCCTGGAGTGACGCAGATCTGGGTGGGGTGGGCTGCAGTGTGAGACAGGAAGCCCCTCCTGACAATGACCTTTGACCTTGTCAGGGCCAGAACCTGGGCTGGAGACATGTTTCCCATCATCATAAAGGAGCAGAGAGGACGTGGGCTAGGGATGTGGCTCAGTGGTAGAGTTCTTGCCTGGCATGCACAAGGGCCTAGGTTTGATCTCCAGTCCAGACCAAAAAAAAAAAAAAAAGAGTAGAGAGCCTGACCCATCCATCCAGACGCCCACTGGGCACTGGTGCTGGAGGACCCCGTGGCCCCCTTCACTGTGGCCCCCACCCCGCCTCAACCCAGTGCCTCCTCCCACTAAGAGACACCGCCCAGCTCCACTCTGGGGAAGACACAAAGGTGGCCAAGTTGAGCCACATCCACAGCAGCTGGACTCACAGCCATCCCCAGGATGGAGCCAACTGGAACTTAAATTTGGAACTGTTCCCAAGGGCTGGCTTCCCTACTAGGGCTGTCAGACTGGGCCCATTTTCCTCCACTCTGCCATATCCAGTGCCCATTTGGACCAATTAGCTTTCCTCTGGGGCCCGACTCGGGAAGCAGCCTCCACCAAGAGAGTGTGTGAGGGGGGTGTGCAGATCAAAGGACCAGGCCTTCTTCCTGCTGTAAAGTCAAGCGCAGCCTGGAGGGAGGGCAGGGCGCAGCAGGTGTGGGGTGCAGAGAAGGCCCTGGGAAGTCAGACGAGGCAAAGCTGACTCAGAGCTCCTTGTTTCTGCCGTGCTCCGCTCAGCAGGGCAGCTTTGTTAGGTAGTGAGCTCCCCATTGCTGGGGGGTCATGCAAGTTTGGGACAATCAGCTGTTAAGATGGTGCTGAGTGAATGAGTGGAGGGAGGTGTCAGGTAGATGAGACACAGGGTCTGGGTTCTTCTCTGGGCTTCACCTTCTGCCCAGCGTGTGACTTTGGACAGGTGACAGCCCCTAGAAGGTGTCTACCTCCTCAGCTATAAAATGGAGATGATCATGCCCACTTCCCCAGCTCAGTTCAGCTGCTGGTGAGAATCCCCAAAGAGGCTGTTAGAACGCCAAACCCCTTCCCCTCTGAGTCCCACTGAAGTAGGACTGGGCAGAATCCTGTGGGAACTGAGGCGCTTCCTCAGGCGGGAAGTGAAGCAGCAGGACCCCTCTGGACAGGGAGATGTCTTTGTGGGAAAAAAGGGCACCAGACTCACTCTGGACAGAGAGGCAGCTGCAGCAGAGAAAAGAGCTGTCCTTCAGGAGCCGGGCACCTGCAGCACTGATGCCAGCTGGTTTTAGGGAAGGCAGAAGGGGATAGTCTGATTCCCAGGCTGGGTATAGGCAGAAAAATAGGCTCTATCCACTCTGATGGGACAGACAGAGGTCCCGAGTAGGCCTCCGCTTGGCCTAACAGCCCCAACCTGGACACAGGCCCCTCGGGGGCTCCTACAGGCCGTCTGGGGGATGATTGCTACATTTCTTAGCTTTCCTCTGCTTATGGCCACAGTGCACCATCACAGGGAAAGGGGTGGCCTAGAAACCCACCTGGGCAGGGTCAGGCGACAGTGAGTAATCTCCATGCAGGAGAGAGCGAAGGGCCATCCAGTGTGCTGGGACGAGGAAGGAAGGACATAGGGGCAAACTTCTGGCCATCTCGGTATCCTGGGCCCCCAGGCCCTCCCACGCCATGTCTTTGCCTCTCAGCCATCCCTGACATGCTCCCCCAACAGCAGGGGCTCCCATCAGTGTGGGGGTGGCTGATGGAGTCAAGAGCATGGACCCCCAAGCATCCAGGAGCCGCCCCATCTGTGCCGGAGAGCAGGAGGCCTGATCCTCCACCCTCAGTCCCTGACTTGCCTTGTCCCCTCCAGGCGGCAGAACCGCTTGCCAGAAGCAGACCTGCGAGTGTGACAAGAGGGCTGCGCTCTGCTTTCGCCAGAACCTGGACACCTTCGACCGCAAATACGTCAATTACCCCAACAAGCTGTGCACAGGGCCCACCCCACCCTGCCCGTCTCGGCGGCCCAGGTTCAGGCTGTTGTAGTCCCAGGCCAGGGCAAGCTTGGAACCAAAGCCCTCCCTCTGGAGAATTCCCTTCCTGCAAACCTCTCCCACAGAGCTCCCAGGCCCTGGCTTCCTGGGCCACCCTTTCTTCCCCGGAAGAGCCCCAGGAGCCATGGGATCCTCTGGCACCCACAAAATTCACTAACCCACCCCTAGGAATAAGTGGATAATGTTTCCCTATAATTTCCCTAATATTCTTCGATCCTCAGATTCTCACACCCTAGGATTTAGTGCCTACAGATTCATTCATTCATTCGCATTTTGAGCACCTACCTTGTGCCAGCCCCACACTAGACACTGGAACACAGCGGAAACAAAGCTGGCACGATGGCCCCTGCCTGCAACAACCGTCCGTGTCTGTGACTCTTTTTCTCTAAGTTTCCACACTCTTTTATCCAAGATAATCATGGCAATTTCTGGGAGGACTATTTCTGGCCATATGGTTTAATGTGAAAAGCGCGAAAAATATCAACCTAAAAATATTGTCCTCACTGTCATCAGGCCTCAGAACACCCCCACTGGCAAAAACTGCTTTAGAGGGAAAAGTAGCTCCAGATCTATCTCACCCAAACTCCTTTGTCAATGACAGGCATCTGGGGGTCAGAGAGGGGATGTCCTATGGAGGGGGTACCCTCATCCCAGGTCCTTCGTTTCTCCAGAAAAGTGGCATCAGCCACTAATGTTCTACAGTTCTCACCTTGGAGAGAGCAGATGTATAGGGAAGGTCAGCTGTGAGCAGACGCAGCTGGGCCAGACTCCTGACAGCACGGAGGAAAGGGCTTAACATCACAGGCTCACTCAAGGATTCCCACCAGGAGGCACACAGCCTACCCTAGAAGCAATGAGCTTCAGCCGATTTTACCCCTAAAGCCAGGGTACAGCATCTCCACCAGCTACAAGATGCAGATGCCATCCTACAGGATCAGGATGAACCTATTTAATGAGATAAAGGATGTTCAAATGCACTGTGCTGGCCCAAGCTCACAGTCCAAGCCCAGTAAACATGGATTCCCCTCACCCTTTTTACAACCTGTACACTACAGTGAGACTAAGAAGTCAAAGGGATGCTTTGTCGTGAACTTCAGAAGGCAAAGAAGCTCTGTGCTAACAAATGAAGTTGGGAATGGACATGTGTGTGTGCTTTTGCTGCTGTGACTCCAGTCCCTGGAAGGCGGTGTCAGAGCAAAATGGCTTGCATGGAGGATAAGCATGATGCCTGTTTGTCCGGAAATGTGGTCCTGAGGCGCCCTCTGGTGTCCATCCTACATAAGGCAGAAACCTAAATTCGTCTTACCCCTGGGTTTCCTTCCATGGACCAGGCAGTGTGCTTGTGGGCTAGGGAAACTTCTGGGTTTGCATTTTCAGTAACAAACATGCTGAGAGATCACCAAAAGAATACCTTGCAACCACCTTAGGATGGTGGTTCCTGTATAAAGACAGAAAACTCAGGGAAAAGGAGCCGGTGTGGGTGGGATAGAGAGGTTATTTCTGGGCATGGTGGGTTTCGGGTATAATGGGAGGAGTACCTGGCGATCCTGTAGCTGTGAAACTGTCCAACAGGCTGAAAAGAACAAGTCAGGAACAAGACCCCACTGCAGCCTACCATGACTCCTGTTTTCTCCCTTGGCCAGTGCTAAGTCTTATCCTTTGTTTTCCCAGGGCTCAATAAATGATCAATGAATGAATCAAGTAGTCTGTCTAAATTCCATTTGCACATGTGTGTATCTATAGTGCAAACCCCTGATTTCCAGATGCAGACTTGCGAAAAGGACTGAGAATGGAAAGGAAACCCCTGAACCTGAAGTCAGAAGCCCCAGGTAGACCTTTGTTCTCCCACTGTGCTATAGACCTCACTACCCAGTGGGGCCCGCAGATAGCAGCAGCATCTTATTAGGATGGCAGAAAGCTTGACCTGACCCCAGACCTGCTGAATCAGAATCAGTAGGTTAAAAAGACCTCCGAGTGTACACATGAAAATCTAAGATGTGCTGATAAGTGGTTGCAGCCTTCGTCTTCACGGTTGTAAAAGGGAACAGTGACATCTCTCTGGCAATTTGGTTGTGGCAGGATTCAAATGTCAGCACAAACAAAAGCGTGGTTATAAGCCTAGCCCATAAATAACAGGCATATTTCTGTCCTGTGAATGAATGGATGGATGAATAAATGAGCGAATGAATGAATGAAACAGCATAACAGTAATAAATAATATTTATTAAGCATTTGGTATTTTTAGGGCACTGTTCTAGGGGCTTTATGTGTATAGATTCACCGGATGGGTGGATGGATGGATGGATGGGAGAATGGATGGACAGATGGATGGATGGATGGATTGTTGGGTGGATGAATGGATGGATGGATGGATGGATGGATGGATGGATGGATGGATGGGAGGATGGGTGGATGGATGGGAGGATGGATGGATGGATGGATGGATGGATGGATGGATGGATGGATGGATGAAAGGGTGGGTGGATGGATGGGAGGATGGATGGGTGGATGGATGGATGGATGGATGGATGGATGGATGGATGGATGAATGGATGGATGGGACGGATGGATGGATGGACGGATGGATGGATGGATGGATGGGAAGATGGATGGGTGGATGGATGGATGGGAGGGAGGATGGATGGGAGGATGGATGGGATGGATGGATGGATGAATGGATGGATGGATGGATGGGTGGGATGGATGGATGGATGGGTGGATGGATGGGAGGTAGGGAGGAAGGATGAGCCAAAGGACTGTATCAATGCTGAGGAGGAGACATTGCTACCTGAACATTTCACAGCTTGCCTCTCCAGTTCTGATGACAAGACTTATATTGGTTTTGCTTTTGTTCCTACTTAGGCCCTAGCAAAAGCTATGCATGAAGTGTGTTCAGTTAACTTGATGAATAAGAGATTAGAAAGCACAATGGAATTCCTGAGCTAACCAAAGTCTGATGATGATTTCACAGACATCTGTCTGCTTCTTTGGGGATTTTTGGGGTGCCACCATTGGAGAACTGAACTGAATACTTCATTAAAGTTCCCTCCTTCTTTGGATAAGTTTTGTACAAACAATGCTTCTTGGCTTTTCTGACGAATGCTGGAGATACAGAAAAATTAGGTATGTGCAACTGGCAGACAGACAGTAAGTATTCTTTCTACGCTAGTAAATTCTAGACCAAAGCTACTGAGACTACCAGGACCAAAGGTTCTCAGGCCTCCGCCCTCCATCTACTCTCTACCCTGACCACTGATGGCTTGATTTCCATCGTGTCACTCCTCTGCCCCCTCCCCAAACCATCAACAGCCCACCATTGTCCACCAGCCCCTGGGCACCAAGGCTGGTCACCATCTGTCTCTAATCCAACCATATCCATCGATGCTCCTCACACTCCCAGCATAAGCCCCCTGCTCCCGTGCCTTTATTCTTTTGTGCAGCAGCCTCAGTTTCCCTTGCTCACACATGCATTGGGTACTTTACAAATTCTGCCCTTTCCAACTGGAGGGTTCAAGCTCCTCAACTGCCCTGCAATGTGCATAGACCTTTCCTGGTCCTGCTTACCCAGTACATGGGTTCTCTACAGTGGAGCCAGGTGGCCTTGGGTTCAAATCCTAGCTCTGTTACCAATCTGTGATCTCAAGCCAGTTAGTTATGTCAGTAACAAATGGAGCTAGAACCCTGAGCCTCATTCATTTTTTTTAAGATTGAGACAATGTATTCAAAGTACCTGAGACATTAGAGACACTCCATCTATGTTCTGTCACCCTCCATAATTTTTTGCCTCCCCTATTGCATTCTTCACACTGACACTAAATAAGTAACTCCGGTTGAATCCAAGGGCACATAACAACTGGAATTATTCTAAGGAAGTGGCACTATAGATAAATACTATACTAATTCATTTGAATAGCCTCTGGGCTACTCTCACCTGAGCGCTCATTTATCTTAAATGAACATGCACCTGAAAACCACTATTAACCTTCGGTGTCCTTGAGCTGATGGTCCCTAGAGACACACCAGTGAAAGTGGCTGGGAAGACAACACAGCATTGTCCTTAGAGGGCTGCTGTCTGTCATGGCCCCAGGTCATAATACACAGTCAGGCCAATGCCACATGCTGAAAAATCAGCAGGCTGGACTAAGTATACCTGATTTTTAGAATTCACTCAGCAAGCACAGCGGTACTCTTCCAGTGGCAAACAGCAAATGAGAAGTGTTTGAAGAAACTGCATTCTTAATATATTCTATGGCCTAAACACATGGAACTTCCCACTCCCAGGTTTTGTTATGCTTTTCCTTTTGTGATCAATGCCCTTGCTCCCCATTTGCCCTTGCTCCCCACTTGCATCCTCTCCCTGCCCTTTGCACCCAGCACCCAGTCCAAATGTCGCCTCCTCCACCAAGCCTTCTTTGATTTCTCTGCTGAATTCATAGCCATTTTATCAGCCCTCCTTTAAGGCATATATTCTCCTGGGTCCACTTTTGTCCCTGGTCTGGAAGCTTTCGTTTTTTGAGACAGGGTATCTCTATGTAATTCAGACTGGCCTTGAACTCACTATGCAGCCCAGCCTGGCCTCAAACTTACAGTAATCCTCCTGCCTCAGCCTCCTAAGTGCCATTATAGGCATGTGCCACCATGCCCGATTTTGGAAACTTTTGAGTACAGGGTCCATGTCAGTTTCAATGCCCAGAAATAAGAGCCATACACAGTAGAGGATCAGTAAATGTTGGCTGGATTCTTGGATGTTTGCATGGGTAAATAAACTGAAAAAACCTGAGTACCCAGTGATAAACTACAGGGAAAGTTCCAACAAGGTTATCCAGCAAGGTGGAAATGTTTCCTTCTACCACGCTAGAATCTATCAAGCGGCAGGACTGGTCTTGAACCTTTTCAACCAAAAAGCTGTAAATCTCTGCCTAACTACGGTCTGATTCTTTCCTCCAGCCATCCAGGTAGAACCACACTGACACAGGGCATTGGATGAATTATACTGTAGAAGCCACAATACTTTGTGAATGTGCACTGAGGGAGAAGTTAAAAGTACAAGAGTAAGACCAGGTGCTTAGTGTTTTCGGCTGACAGGTAACTAACTCAAAACCCCCGGTATTTAACCGTGAGCACTTACCGAGAAGGAGCTCGTGAACCAGGGCACAGCCACTTGTCCCCACCTGTCCCGAAAAGTCTCCATCCTGAAAGACACATCCAGCCTCCCAGCTAGAAAGGCCTGACAGGGCCCCTAGCCCAGACGTGAAGCCCCCAGGAAAGGGGTCCTGACCCCCCGGAAAGGGGCGCTGGCCCCAGCTGAATCCCTGCAGTAGAATGGAGGAGGCCACTGAAGTTTTGCAACTGGGGCAGCTCCTAAGCTGGGACCGACCCTGGTCCTTTGCACGACCCTTCCTGGCTCAGGAACTGGGGAGTGTATGCCCACCCTGAGACGTCCGGTCTCTCAGGTGTGGACTGAGCCTACATAACATGAGGAAGGTTTAAGCAACCATGGGAGAATTTCCCTGCCAGTCGCCAGAGTATTTTCTGGCCCTTTTGCTACAAAGAGAGCCAACTCAGAAAGCTGCCTGTTGAGTGCAAGTACATTGAGGTCTAGGGAGCCACCTTCAGCCACCTAATTGGACAGAGCCCTGGCGGACTGGCCCTGCGGAAGCCCTGGGGCTGCCCCTCCCCCTGGTTTTCTGTGGCCACCATTCTCCCTGTTCTGTGGACCACTTCTAGGGGAGTCTGTGTCCCAATCACAGCTGTCAACGTGTGTCCTCAGACACAAGCCTTTTCTTGGAATGGGATCAACCAACCCTCAGGTCCTAGAGAAATCCCGAAGTGACAGCTGACAGACAGCGCTCAGGACTGAGACAACTGAACACCAGAGCTGTTCGGAGGTACTGGGCAGAACCTTAGGTGTTCAGGGCCTGAGGGCTCTGCCAGCGTGTGCTGCGCTGTACTCCCCTGCACTGAAGCCCCATCAATCCAGATCCCCAGGGCCCGCTCAGCTGCAACAACACTCAACCCGACAGCACGCACACAGATCTGCGCGCAAAGATCCCTAAAAGGGACATTTCCCGGCATGCTTTCTTGGTCCCTCTCGTTCACTCAGATGGTGGTCAGATACTGATAAAAACAACTTGAGCTGGGGACACAGCGCAGGGGCAGACCGCCTGCCCGGAATGCACAAAGCCCTGGGTTCATCCCCACCACCATACAAAAGAAAACATAGACACAGCTTGAAACTTTGTTTTTAAACTAGAATTTATTGGTATACAAAACTCCATTTCATAGATAAAGTGGCACATCTTTGCAGCTTCTATTGCACCAAGTATCGGAGATTAAAAACACAAAAAGAAACATTTGGTTTTGAAAACACTGCAAATAGCCAAGTACAGTACTTTGGTAAATAAAAAATAAAACGGTTCAGGTGAACACAATCTGTGGGGGAAAAAACAGCCTAAGGGAAATGAACTATGGACGTCAGACATGGTCAGATTTCTCACCCCAAGCTCCACAGATAAGGCAGACTCGCAAAGTCAACGGATTATGACCCCATGGAGGTCTTAAATATCTCCAGACCGAAGCTAGAACAACAATAGTGCAATTAGGAAAAAGAGAAGGCCCCTTCCACAGACACCTCGCCCTCCTGGCCTGCTTCTCCAAGGCCCTGAGCACGCCAGCACTCCGACACCAGGAAGGGAAGCACCCGTGCTACGTCTGACTCCCGGCTCTCCTCTCCCCTCCTCCGAGCTTAGCGCTGGTGAGGGACGCTGGGAAGGCAGCCGCCATGGAAACTGAACCCCGGAGGTGGGGAGATGTGAGGAGCCTGCACCAGCGAGGCTCGAATTTCAGCTGAGGGACTCTCCACGGGACCAAACCCCAGGCAGAGGTCCGTGAGTGAGCCTGAGTGATTGTCATGGACGGCTGGCAACAAGGACCTGCTGGATGCTGACAGGCAAAGGGTAAGAGCCAGGCCTTATCCAGAGGTTTCCTCCAGGCATCAGGGCCTTCCACGACGCCCAGCACAGTGGGAAGAAACTCCGAATCAGGGATGTGCCCTGCTTAAACTCACCGCGCGAAAGTAAGTGCTTTTTATGGAAATTACCTGTGGCTGAACCAGCCCCTTCTCAAGTCACTTCGCAGGGGTACTCACATTTTAATCGAGCTACAAAGTAGTCCTTAGGAGCACAGTTAAACAGAGAGACTCTGGAAAGAACTACTTGGAAGAAACTGTTAAGAGCCTGAGGTTCTGAGAAGGAATTTTACCCAGGAGGCAAGGAGGGCCAGGCCATCCACAAGGCAGGGGTCTTTCCCGTGCCCGGCCTCAGAGTGCAGGAGTTACACACTGGACTCACGCTTGCAACGGAGACTCGGTCTTCTCTCCATTACCAGAAATGCTCAATTTCCCCCTTTCTATCATGTAAGGGCACATCTGTTATAACTTAAATACGTCCTTAGACCTTCAGCTCAAGGATGACAGCAGAAAAGCACAACCTGCTTTAGAGTCAGGGAAACACTCTTCGCAAAAAGTGCCGCTAGTGTGGGAAGAGTTGCCCGGAGTCTGAGCAACCCGTCTCCGGTGAAGCTGAATAAAACCTGGACTAAAGAGAATGTCGAAACAGACACTGCATCAGACCCTGAGGCTATGGGTGTGGTGCAGAGAGGCGCTGAGGTACAGAGGTGAGAGCTACCCATCTACCCAGTGTGGGAGTCGGGAGGGCCACAGAGGTAACGCAGTCAAGCCCGTTCCCTTCCCGCCCACAAAGACCCCCTAGTCAGGATGACAACCCACCACTTCTGACTAGGGTTCAAGTCCCCTGCTATGTCGAACTAAAATGTTTCAGTTGAACATTTCACAGAGGTAAACTGCGGGCATTCTACGTCGACCCAGTAAAACCCAGGCAGACCCTGGTTTCTCAGAGTAAGAGAAACTGCATATTGAATACAGGGACTTACTACAAATGCAGTCCACTGCCGAAGTCCATCTGATTTGAGCACATAATGTGTGAGCAACTGTCCCCTCACCCGCACAGGATCCCCTCCTCGGCCCCGCTGCCGCATGTGACACTGCGCAAACCCCCAGGAAGACGGGCAGCGTTACGGCTCCAGCGGCTCCACAAGGGAGCGCACTTTCCAGCCCACAATCAGAACAGGCTCACAAGTGTTTCCAGAGCTTATGAAAGAAACTATCAACAACTTCATCTAACATTGAGAATTCTTCTGCCACACTCCTCAAGCAGAGTTTCTTCCTGAAAATGTATACTTATCACTGAAAAATTAAATATACATATACATTTTATCTTTCTAGTATCTCCTGGTGGCAACTATAAGTTGTGGTTCTATGTTGCTTTACTATATCTACCTCTAGTTCAAAGCCATCGCCACTAACATTTTAACATTTTTTTCTCTTATTTTCACCTTAAAAAAATTTTTCTTAAAATCCATAAAATCTTTATGTGTAGTTGATAAGACCAGTGAGCAGCTCTAAACCACTGCTGCAGCCTCTCTCCCAGCCGGCTTCACTACAATCTCACGAAGAATGAGCCTTTTCTAGCCAGATATGACCCTGGAAGCTGCTGGATTCGGCTCCCACAGAGATCCACACAAGCAACTGCACTGGGTAACAGCTACTAAGAGTCATCACCCCAAGACCAAACACACTGGGCCTCTACCACGGCTGCCAATGAAGTCATCACAAAGCTTGCTACGACAACCAAACCTCCGGGTTCCATCTGCCTCTCAATCCAGTGAGACTGTGGCAGTGTGAAGCCTAAATTCAGGCCCTCAGTGAGAAGGTACCGCGGAAGATGGATGCCAGTACCCCATTTCTAATAGCTAACACACTAAACACAAACCAAATGCAGCTGGAAACAGGAATGCAGCTGTGAAACTGTGAATGCAGCTGTGAAACAGGAATGAAAGAAAATTACTAAAGTCATTGGATTAGTTTTGAAAACCACTGTTATTGTACCCAAGAAATGCTGAAGCCTATTACCAGGATTAGGTATTTTATAAATAAATGTTCCCAATATTCTTTAGTAACTTTAGCAGCTTCTAAAACTTCTAAAACTCAGTAGGCCCAAGGTCACTTCACTAACCAAGTTAATAAAGCAGTTCTATGACTGTTGACAGTGGGTCTCCTGTACACTATTTCTAACTCTGAACTCTGAGCTTCTGGGACACAATCTCGATCTTTCTGAGAGGATCCAGTCTTCTGCACTTCCACAGTACAAAGCAGGTAAGAAAGCTGTTCACCCAGAAAGGCTCAGCCAGCCAGGAACCTGTCTAGACGTGAAAGGGAGAAGACTTGATCCTTAAGCACCTGCCTCCACCCCTTTAGCGGAAGGCAGCTCAGTGCCTTCCCCTGTTTGGACAGAGTCCTACAATCTCAATGTTAGGTCTCAGGATGTGCGAGAAAAAATGCCATGCAGTTTCAAATCTATGAAATACTGTACGTACAGTAGCCAGGAAGAAGCCCACATCACAGCGTCCCAGGAGCAATTCCTAGAGACTTCTACACTCCAACCATGGAGTCCCAAAGTAAAACAAAAATTTAAAAGACGTCATTAAAACTGAAGAAAGCAAACAGCCTACTGAGAATAACAATACGACAGCTCCAGAGCCTGTCTAGACAATGACACAGCCTACACACATCAAAATTTTTTGGTTTTCCCTTCACCTCTAGAGTCTCACAATTCTGAAATCTAGGGACGAAGAAGACAACAAATAATTTACCTTTCGAGTCAGGATATGTTATTTGCCCGAATGAGAGGGTCCCAGAGGGCAAGGACCTGTGTCTAAGACGCCACCGCGCATGTGACAATTTTAAAGCTCACATCCGCCCAACTCAGTTTCGGGAAAGCAATCTGCTCCCTGCTTCAGTCTGTTTCAGACCGTGGAGTCAATCACAGGCCTTAGCCAACGAGAGCGCCCTTCCCCGCCAGTACAATGTGACTTGCCGCCAGCCTCAGGTAAAGCTGGAGTTTTCCTGACATCAAAATCCCCACAGGGTTTAAATAAATGCTACCTTTTATGGGATTTCATTTCTACAATACTAAGAAAATGCAGTGAACTAAAAGGTCAAGTTACCTTTTATTTCTCTGAAGGCATTTTTCTATGTCTAGAATAGTTTAGCAGAATGTACAGTTACTTAAATTGTGAACATATAAAATCCGTAAGCTGTCCTTCCAGACTTGCCCTCCTAGGAAGGCAAGTAATTTTGAGGCTCTTCCTAGGCAGAAATCCTGGAGTCCCAACTTCTCCCTCCACAGACTGCTCCACAGGTAATCAGAATCCCAGAATGCCTCACAAGCAGTACCAACCATCTTCCTACCATCAGCGAGTGCCCAAACCAACACTACTGTCAACCTCTTAGCAAAGTCAGGCCTCCCTGACAGTCAGGTGCACGCATCTTACGGCTTGAGTTCGACTGAAACCATCTGAAACAACATCCATCGGGAAGAAGGGAGACACAGCTGTTGATTTTCTACCCAGACAGCTGCAGGCCACCCCTTGTATTGCATTACTTTGGGAAAACGCTATCTGAATCAATATGTGAGTAACCTGGATAAGAATGAAATTAAATCTAAGTATTTTCCTGAGGTGAAAATCATTTATAAGCCACCCTATATGTTGATATCTTTTGAAAAGGAAAGAAAAACTAAGAAAATTTATCATTCTGAATTTCTAATAATTAAACTACTTCATGAATAATTACAGCAAAACTCACCCCACGGGTTAAGGGAAGGTTCCAGGGTCACTGAACTCTGATTTTTGGGGCAAACAAAGCCACACTTGAAAGGTTTTTCCTGACCCCTAAAACTCAGTATTTTAAACTGGTATTACAGAATATGAATGGCTTCACTGTACTTTCATGAAACAAAATACAGCACTGACAAAACTCTGAACAAAAGAGAGGCAGCGTGAAGGAAACTAACTCAGTGTGAATTTATGTGCGGGTTCTGTTGGTGACGTTTCCACTGGCCAAAGGGTGGCCTCGCCGGAAGGCCCGGCTCGCCACACCGTGTTCCATCTGCTTCTCACAGTTCCCAGGAGACCAGAGTCAGATGTTCAGAGCAGCAAAGGTCTTCACCAAGGTGACCTGCTCGTTCACATCTGCTTCGCTTCTGTTTTTGTCCCTGTGGCTGCTCCTGCTCTCCAGGGCTTTGAGACGATGCCTTTCCTCTTGTCGTTTCTTCTTCTCCTGCCGCTGCTGCTCCCTCCTGTGCTTGTTTGTGACCTGAAAGGGGAAACCACTGCAGCAGTCGGCCAGCATAGCTGACTCAGGCTGCTGCTTGCTGCATGGAGACGCTGGGCTGAGGGATACACAAGGCTCGGGCTGCTTCTCAGCAGGAACAGAGAACCAGCCTAAGGGACTGTGAACGATTTATGTTCCGTTACTGCTCAAATTTACATTGAAATGTGTATCCCCTGGCTGCACTAGCAAACAAAATCAATTCCATTCTCCTCATAATTCAAAATGATCTAAAGAGAGTCTACCCCTAATCGAGCAAAAGAAAACACTCAAAGGGGCCAGGGGACCTTGTCTGTATTTTAGAAGCCCAGGTAACTGTAATAAAATGCTCAAAGCTCAAGACATCTTTGCCTCTGCCTATGGTTTTTTGCTGTAGATGGCATTTTAAATTCAGAACTTTTGATAAAGTCTTTTAAATAAAATCCAAATTCAGTAAAATGATGTCACATCTACTTGTGGCACTGGGAAGCAGGAAGGAAGATGTACAACCTTTCTGGGAAGCATCTGACGATTTACCAAAAGCCTTAAAAAGATTCAGTTATCCATGCCCTTTAACCTGCTGACTACATTCCTGGGATTCTATGCAAGAAACTAATTCAGAACACAAAGACAATACACAAAGCTATCCGCTGCAGACATGACATTTATAAATGTAGACTAATGCAGGAGGAACCCCCCACACAGTTAAGTGGCAGAAAGCTCCGTGTTTGTACACAGAGGATAGTTTCGGCATATACATCCTTCTGGTTATTACTGTGTACAACAAGATAAAGCCTTCATTCTGCTTCTTGATAAACCTTTATGCATTCCCTAGATTTTCCACAATAACTACTTTTAGAAATCAAGAGAAAAATACAAACTAAAATGAAATTCAAATTCCCACCACTGCCACGAAATTTCGGCAGCCCACCATTTGTCCTCTCCAGCCCCTCCCGCGTACCTTTGGGAGCTGGTTATGTGCTTTGTTTTCTTCACTAGGGCTGGTCCGAGCCTTACTGTTTTCAGTCCTGCCTTCATTCAAGCCCTGCTTTCCAAAGATTCTGGTGCCAGTGCCGCCATCCTCCCATAAAGGATCACACTGATTGAGCACTCGGCCACTGGGCTCAGGATTCTCCTCTGTGTCTTCCAAAGAAAGGCATTTTATTAAAATTGAGAACATAACAGTCATATAATACGTTTCCTGTGTGAAATGAATCCAACTTCACCTGGATCCCCAAATGACTGTCATTAGGAAGAAACAATCCTGTCTCAAGCAATTCCTTATGATAAAAAATTGTAGTATCAAGTCAATACAGTGGGAAACATGGGGACAAAATGAGAGGTAAACCTTAAATTTTTAAACAACCTGTGGCTACTAAAATTTGAATTAAGATTAAGTAATACTTAAAAAGGCAGCTCTCAGTCTCGTTCTCCCCCTGTCTGGTACACACCAAACTAAACAGCAAATACCAAAAAATGCTGATCGATGTCAGAAAGACTCAGTTACTTAGGGCTTTTGAGGGAGGCATGGCAATTATATAAAGTGGATGCAAAACACTAATCACTTGGGAAACTGTTCCGTCAGGAATAGTAAGCAAATGGCAGACAATGTCTGGCAATAAGTATTTATTTTTTTGTTTTTGTTTTTTTTTGTTTGTTTTTCGTTTTTCTTCCAGTACCAGGAATCGAACTCACGACCTTGCACTTGCCAGGCAGGCGCTGTGCCACTGAGCTAAATCCCCAGCCCCTGCAATGAGTATTTATTGACATCATTTTAAGTAAATAAGTCAAGCAATTATTATGATGCTACATCTTCCTTCCTCTGAGTCACAAAATTAAACTCAGTTCAAGAAAAAAAACTCTGAATTATCATCAGTTGATACGTGCTAAGACTAAACATTTCCACTACAAAAATAAGGTATTTATTTCTTCAGTTATCATTCAAATATTATAAGATCTTATTTCTAGAAAGACAATCTTCCCAGAGATTTTCCAACCCTCCAAGAGTGGGTTAGGCATCCTCATGTATTCTCCTAGCACAATGCTCTCCCACCCCATTAGATACTATTATATCACAACGGCTACCTATCTGTCTCCACAATCCCCTTCCCACCCCCAAACTCTTGATGCAGGGCCAAGACCTAGTAAAACATGCTGTCATTTAGGAAGTGCTAAATAAGCAATTCTGAGTGAATGGATAAATGACAGTCCAGTAACTACCAGTGAGTTCATCAAAAATATACATTTGGAGGCTGAGGATGAGCAGCCTGGGCAATTGAACAACTTAACAAAACCCTTTCTCAAAAGATTAAAATAGGGGTGGGGATATAGCTCAATGCAAAGTTCCTAGGTTTAATCCCTAGTACTGTTTAAAAAAAATAATAAAACTAAAATTAAGAAATATAAATATTTGTAAAATCACCAATACAATCATTTTAAATAACAGTAATGGACTTACTATTTCTTTTCCCCTGGTTCATCTGAAGCATTGCAATTATTGCAGATTCAATATTATAATTTTCAGCTTCCAGGTTCTGGACTATTAAATTAAAATCCTATCCAAGAAACAAAGAAACACTTCAAGACTCCAGATATACTTTTCCACTTAGTTCCACTTCATTACTTTGATAACACAAACATGTAACCACAATCACTGGCACAAGGTTTTAAGACCCTCTCCATTTAGAAAATGTCAATTTTAAATAAGGTTGCTTACTTTATTTTTTTTTTAAGGTTGCTTACTTTAAAAAAATTTATAATACATTTGCAAAGGAATCTTCTTTATAAAACTGTATTTTACTACTGTGACTATCAGTCAAGAAAAGTTAAATCCACACCTTAGAATTCTGAGCAATACTGGGTAAAGTCTAGCAAACAAGAGGGAAATGAATAAACAGCTCTCATTAAATTATATCACAAAACCCAAAACTACCAATCTCCTGGACCTGTGTGGTCCATCACACGTTGGCATGTCACAGAGAGGCTATCAAACTAGCAAGTAAACTAGAAAGAGCAACCCGGCATGGCGGGAATACTAACTGAACATCCAGTTGCATTACAAACTTTCTGGACAGCATCTTCTACTTCATCTCTCAGGTCATCTTCCAAGTCAGTTCCCTTCGTTCTGATTTTCTCTCTTTTATTTGATTCATCTTGATGAAGTATCTGAAACTAAAGGAAATAAAAAACACAGTAACTAGGAAACTCCATTCAGAAACTTCAATACAGAAAGATACCATAATCTCAAAGCATCTGCACATGGTGGGTAAAATTCTAGAGACAATCTAAAGGGAATAGTAGTGAGTAGGCTAAATTTCATCCACACACTGAGGCACCAAGTCATCACAGAAGAATGAAAAGAAAGCCCTAAGAGATGAGATGAACCACTCAACAAGAACAGCAACAGAGCTCCTGTGGTTTCTAGATAGCAACATTCTGGCAGGACCGCTAACTCTGACAGCACGTGTTTGTCTACACACTTTGAGAGCTGGGAGGTGAACAGCAGCAGCAGAGGGCTCTCTACACTTGTACCTCATGAGCTTTTGCAGAAGAACAATGCTGGTCTAGAAGAAAGATGCATAACCAACTCTCATCTGGTTCCCTGGCCCTACCTTATCATCTGGAACTCTGGGATACAAAGCACAGCATGCCTCATCTCACCTCAGGTCCATACTACACTCACAGAAATGTGCCAATCCAAACACTAAAATAAAGTCTGTAACAAGAGCAGTTTGCCTGGAGTACAAGAGGCCTCTACAACTGAAGCCTAAATAAGAAAAGCTAAAATCATCTCCCTGTGACCACTCAACTACTTTCTGCTCTCTATTCATAGAAGAAGGTGGGTAAATAGGCAAAGATGTTTCAGTTTTTTGCATGTCCAAGTAAGTGGAGTCCAGCAATGGACTATGCCTTAGAATGTTAATACAAAACAATTTCTTAAATTACACTGTAACAATTTTTACAAGAGTCTTAGATCAAGCAGTTTCACTTGAAAGTTACCCAAGGAAATAACGTCAAATACAGAAAGAATTTATGTTAAAGTGTTCATAACAATGTTATTTACACTGGTAAATAACTGGAAATAAGCTAAAATACGGGCTTAGCTAAATAATCGGAGAATGTCATCTTCATTTCCATTTCAGCAAGGAAAACAATAAGGGTTTTCACTATCACCATTATTATTTAAAACATTTTAGAGGCAACAGTCAATGCAATTAACCAAGACAAAGAAATTAGAAGTAAAAAAATTAAGGAAAAAGAAAGCATTACTTGCAGATGAGACAATTCTATACCTGAAAAAAAAAACAAGAGACTCAACAACAAAAATAAAACTACTTCAAATCCTGCAAATCATTCACATGGTAAGAATCTATTATCCAAAATATGATAAGAACTCCTACAACTCAAAAACAGACAACCCAATTAAAAAACAGGCAAGGGACTTGAAAAGTTATTTCTCAAAAAATATACAAATAGCAAAAAGCATGAGAAAATGTTCAACATCATTATAGTCATTAAGAAAATCCAAATTTAAACCACCAGATATTAGGATGGCCATTTAAAAAAAGTGTTATAGTGAATGTAGAGAAAGCAGAACCCTCAAATATTGCTGGTAGTGATATAAAATGCTATAGACACTGAAAAAGAGGTTGGCAGTTCCTCAAAAAGTTGAATTTATAGCCAGGCATGGTGGCACACGTGTGTAATCCCAGCACTTGGGAGGCTGAGGCAAGAGGATCATTGCGAGTTTGAGACCAGCCTGGGCTACAAAGTGAGCTCAAAGCCAGCCTGAACTGCATAGCGAGACCCTGACTCAAAAAGACAAAAAAAAAAGTTGAATTTATAATTTACCATATAACCCAGCATTCCAGTCCCAGGAACATTTCCCAAGATTTAAAACAAGTTCTGAACAAACATACACAAACACTCAAAGCAGTATATTCTCAGTGGCCAAAAGGTGAGAGCTACCCAAACGTCCAAAGGACAATTAAATAAACTAAAGGAGATATAGCCACACAATGGAATATTACTCAGCCATTTTTAAAAATGTAGTGATACGTGCTACAACATGGATAAATTTGAAAGACATTCTGCTCAATGAAGAAAGCAGACAGGAAAGGTCACATACTGTAGACTCCACCCACATGAGATGTCCAGAGTACATAAATGATAGAGACGAGGAGGCAGCTGAGTGCTTGCTGGGCAAGGGGGACAGAGTGGCTGCTTCATGGGCATGGGGTTTTTTTCTCCAGTAACAAAAATGTTCTGAAACTAGACGGAGGAAGCAATAGTACAACATGGAAAGTACAAAGTGCCAACGAATTCTATGCTTTTAAAACAGTCCATTTTATGTCATGTGACTTTTATTTCAATTTTTTAAAAAGAGAATTCTGTAGAACACCTGGCTACATAACTGGCCTTTTGTTACTACCTCTCATGTACAAATGATAGATAACTCTCCAGCAAGTATGAAGAGGGAAAAGAAAGATCTTTTCCATACCTTAGAAACAAAAAACACAAAACACCTAAGAATAAAATCAACAAAAGGTAGGCAAAACCTGCTCCTATAAATTATACCCACATACAAAAATCAAACCAGTTTTAAAGTGTACCAGACCCTTGGAAGACTCAATATCATAAGGATGTCAATTTTTCCCTAAGTTAGTTTACTAACTTAGTGAGATTCTAATTAAAAAACTCAACAGAACTGTTTAACTTGACATACTGATTCTAATATTTTTTATTTTTTAAGGAAGAATAAATATGAAATTGTAAAAAAGAAAAGTAATTATGAGTGAAAAATTCTACTAGACTTTAAAACTGACTAATTAAAATAATGGAGATGGGGCTGGGGATTTAGCTCAGCAGCAAAAGCGCCTGCCTAGCAAGCGCAAGGTCGTGACTTCGGTTCCCGGTACCGGAGAAAAACCAAAAAATAAAATAAAATAAAATAAAGTAAAATAATGGAGCATCAACACACAAACAGACCAGTGGAACAGAATAAGATGTCTAAAAATATACCCAAATACATACAAGAATTTAGTATGGGGTAGAGGGTGTGGCATATTAGATAAGTAGAGAAAAACATAAATGAATAAACAGTTTGTGCACAATTATGCAATCCCAAGGGAAACATAAAGTTGAATTCATAATCTCATACTCTTAGAGAACATAAATTCCAAAGTCATGCTGCACAAGTGGCTGGTGCGTGTCTGCAAGCCCAGCACTTTAGGAAGCTGAGGCAGCAGATCACGAGTTCAAGCCCTGTCTGGGCAACTTAGCAACTTAGCAAGATGCTGTCTCAAAATAAAAAGGGTTGGGGATGTAGCTCAGTGTAAAGTCCCTGGGTTCATTCCCCAGTACTAAGGGAAAAAAATGTTTTAATTAAACTATAAAAGTATTACAACAAACTACTGGCAAACTGTTTTTAACCTCAGAGGATGTAAAGCCTTCCTAGTTATAACCCAAAAACCCAAAGGCATATAAGATAATACTGAGTGATAGGAGATGTAGCTCAGTAATAAGAGTGCTTGCCTTCCATGCATGAGGCCCTAGGTTTGATCCACAGGAAGGGAAAGGGAGAAGAAGAGGAAAGAGAATAAAAACAGTGATAAATTTAACCAAAAGAAAGAAGAGAGGGGAAGGGAGAGGAGAAAAGAGGAGAGGGAAATATTAATGAAGAGAGAGAGATAATATTAATAAATTTAACCACATAAAAATCTGAAAATCTCATAACAAATACCACAGAAGATAGAACACAAATGACAAGCTGAAAAAGTATTTGCAATCTGTATCACAGAAACGCTAATTTCCCTACTGTACAAAAAGCTCCTCAAAATCATTAAGACAATTGTAATAAGAAAAAAAGGGCAAAGAAGGTAAATACAAACCATAAAAAAGGAAAAACAAGTAGATTTAAAAACAGGAAAAAAAAATGCATAAACTGACTAATAAAAATAGATGCAAATTATCTTAGGAGATTTAAAAACTTGATAACACCAAAGGCTGGCAAAGGCGTAGGGAAAGAGGCACACATTATGCGTGGGAATATAACTTGATAAAATGTTGATAGGAAGTAATTTGGCAACATCTATCAAAATCCTTTGATACAGGATCTTCTATAAATTTAGCCTGAAAATACACGTGTGAAATGAGGTACATAAGATGAACTGCATGCTGGTTTTCATAGCAAAAGTTCAAAAACATCAAAAAGCCTATCACTAAGAGACTGCTCAACAAGTTACAATGCAGAATATCATGCAGCCTTTTAACAAAAACACAGAAAGCTTCTTCTGTACTGTCACCAATTAAACCCTGCATTAAAAGGCAGTATACAGTAGCTGTGTTAGGATGTGCAGTATGTACAGGATGCTACAACTGGGGACAGGGAATGTGTAAAACATAGCAGAAGTGGAATCACACACACACAGCATATCTCAATGATACACTGAGACCACTGGCAGCACAAAGGCAGGAGGGTAACACTCACTATCTCCTGCTACACACGTTTAATTCTGACCCATGGTCACATACACCATCTGACTTACTTAAGAAATAAAACTTTTAGGGGCTGGGGATTTAGCTCAGCGGCAAAAGCGCTTGCCTGGCAAGCTCAAGGTCGTGAGTTCGGTTCCTGGTACCGGAGAAAAAA
>NW_004955452.1:501981-503421 GCF_000276665.1 Chinchilla lanigera | reverse complement strand
AAAAAAAAAAAAAAAAAAAAAAAAACCAAAAAAAAAAAAGAAATAAAACTTTTAAAAATGATGGCATCAGAAAGTAGGCATCAATATGAAGAAAGGCTTATGCAATAATGTGGGTTAATTGAAAAAAAAGCAAAAGAAGCTATAGAATAATACAACTGTAATCATCTATAATATATTAAATGACTGAAAGGAAATCTACTGAAACCTTAAAATGTTTGCATTTTATGTGCTTTTATAGTTTATTTTTTTACCTTTTCTATCATTTCATGAATCAATTTCAATATATAAAGGTAATTTAAAATTTGATAGATTTCATATGCATAAAATCATAGGGTATCAGTTGATAGGGAAAACAGAAGGATAGCAAGCAATTTTACCTGTGTCTCTCACCAGAGATAAAAAGTGAGAACTATGGGCTGAGGATACAGCTCAGTGGCATAAGCACCTGCCTGGCAAGCGCAAGGTCCTGAGTTCGATTCCCATTACCAAAAAAAGTGAGAAAAACTTTAAAACTCCACTCTTTAGGTTCTTAAAGCCAATTTTCCATTTAAAAGAAAACTGAGCTTTCAAGTCAGTGCATGCAGCTCTGGACCTGCTCCCCTGGGGTTGTAAATTCAGAGAAAGGAAGGGCAGGGGCACCCACTCACGTCCGTCTGGAGATGCGCAGGCGCTTCTGAGTTGTCGTTGATCCTGCGAACGCTGTCATAGTGCTCTCCGTACCGATAGGCGATGTGCAGCTCCCTCACACTACTTTTATCAGTCCCTCGAATCTGCAGACACAAGGGGGAGACACTGAAGAGGGTCTGGACGACGTCACTCTCTGGGTAGAAATATCTTCCTGGATTGCCAGGAGCCCCAGTCAGTAGACGCTATACAGATATTAAATAGGAATATGGCTGCGATACATCGTTACCAACTTCAGAATTATCTCCCACCCACCTTGTGTGCTTCAGTATGCTTTACTTGATATGTCACAATATAGGAATAAACCCATATGAAAACATTCAAAACCAGGGGCATATTTACAATGAAGCTAAGTAAACTTAAATTTCAACTTAAGTTTCTACCCTGTCCTTAAAATTAGCACTTTCTATCAACTATATAGTGAGACATATTATCAGCACCAAAGTTGCAAAGTTGCATCAATTTCAAAACAAAATTATATACAGTAAAACGGCATTATCACACTGCACAGCCCGGGAAGTACCACTCACAAGGTACTCCGTGTAAACAGCACACAACAACTGGGCCATGCAATACAGAAGCCTGTTATGGTTGATACATTGTGTCAACTTGGGGAGTCTAGAGGTTTGGCTAAGTAACTCAGCAGGAAGCCAGGGTGCTTACTTTGTATACATCCTGAGCCCCGTGGATGAGGAGGGCATGGAGATTATGTGAGAGCTACACGCCCCTTGGGGGGGTAGCCTGTTTACAAAGTAA
>NW_004955452.1:461755-498801 GCF_000276665.1 Chinchilla lanigera | reverse complement strand
AAAAAAAAAAAAAAAAAAAAATGCAGAGTCTAGTTTGGACACATATAACATAATCACAGCACCATTTGTCCCCCAGCAAGAGTACCAGGAAAAGAAACAATATATTGGAATCTTTGAATGACAAACGCTGAAGTACTAATATATACATAGTATGAATAGAAAAAATAAAAGAGTATTCAACAAACTGTCAACTGTGATTTTCACAGGCAGATGTCAGAGGACTCTGCTTGCTATGTTACACACACCTAGGCTGCTCACAGGAGCACATATTCTATTTCTAATCAGGAAAAAAATACAAGTTTCAGTATCCCCACATTGTGAGTTTAAGCCTGCCCATCAATAATTCAAGAGCTCTTAGCCATGACAGCAACAGTTTCAGTTCTTAAAAATTTTACGTGGTTCATTAGGGAGTGGGGGCATGGGACTGAGACAAGAGAAATAAAACAAACTTATTTTAAAAAATATACTCTCTTTGTTCAGCAATTCATGAACCAAAACACTATGGAAATAAATTTGAAAACGTTCTAACTAAGAAACTTTAAAAAGCATTAATGCAAGAAAAAGCAGGCTATTGTTAATGAATTACCCCTGAGAATATCCCTTCAAGATTAAGTTCATCAAGCTACATATCCAAATGATTTTCATTTCTGCTGAGCAATAAAAAATTGGATCAAGGGGTAACTCATATTGCAGGCTCACTGATCATCGTTAGAGAGCACCCCACTGAAAATCCGATAGCTATACTTGGTGTCAGGACATCTGGAACACGACCCCAAAGAACACACAGATACTGTTTCTCTCCTGCTCATTTTATCCCTGTAAGGTAAAATTCCTCACTAACCCAGGGAGTATCTAATTTATTTTGTTTTAGGAGAATCTTGCTAAAAGGAGGCTATGCCAGATACAAAAGCCTGAACATTGCCACTGATAGAACATTCAGAAAAGCCAAACTATACAAAAGACAAATCAGATAGTGGCTAGAAGAGGCTGGGGTGGGCGGGGGAATTAGTGACTGCCGAAGGTACGTGGTAACCTTGTGGTAGTAGAATTATTCCTGAGTTGGTGGAACTTAAATGTGACCTTTTTCAAAATATAGAACCATATACCTGAAAGGTGAATTTTCTGTATGTCAATTATGTCTCCATATACCTGACTTTTGCTTTTTTTTCCCATAGGCACAAGCTATGACTAAGCAATTTACAAAAGAGTACATGAAGGTGGCATATGACAAAAAGGGCACAATTATCCTTACAATAACAATACATAGGTATGGAAAAGTCCATATCTTCATATAAATCATTAAATGTTAACACTCATCATTAGTGTTACTAATTGCTAATCATCAAAATGTTAGCAGCAATAATCTCTAGTATAACTCTAGATAGTTTTTATTTACCTTTATGAGCTTTCCTGAAATTTCAAATTTTTCTACAATTAACACATTTTAACTTTCTAATTAGGAAAAAGATAGGGCAGTAGTGTGGGGGGTGGGGTAATAGAAGTCAGATGCTAAGTCTTCAGGAGCTGAGCTACAAAATAACAAAGAAACCCTGAATTTGAAGAGGAAGAGAGTAAGGAGGCAGGAGCCTACACACACTTTCAGGCCAACCTTTGATCTTCCATACTCCAGAATGTTTGGTTTAGGAATTGTTTGCGATATGCAGTTAATTTAGGATTTTGGGATAGGAAAGATAACAAAAAAGTGAAAGAGTTAAATGAACGGCTACTTTACGGGAGCAGGAGGGAGCACATTCTATGAGGCTGCCATTCTACAGCACAAATGTTACCTGTATTTTTCTGTAGAAGAACCAAAGAAACCATTATGTATAGCTGAGCAGAACATAGTATCTTAGACCATAAACTAGATTTGGTTATTGTGGAGAACATACTTTTCAGCAACACTTATAACAAATTTAGTCTGTTTCCCTCTACCCAAAAAGCAGGGAAATACACAAGAGAATCGGCATCCTGCAAAACTTGAATTTGTATGCACCGATGTTTTAAATTCTCATTTTTATGAAATTATCTAAAGTATTTCCACATTAGGCTCTCTGACTTCAAATTATCCAATAAATTGTTTAGTAACATTTACACCATTTTAAAGGATTTCTAAATTACACGTTAGATTCCATTGTACCAGCATGAAGATTGACTCCAAGCCACCACGAGACCCCCGTCTTTGCTTAGGCTCATGGTCCAAATTATTCGGCATAGTTCAGTGTCACAGGTGAAGCCCCTCATCTTAGGAAATCCCAAAAGCTATTTTATAAATAAATTCTTGAATAGGTGACCTACCTGCCACAAAGGGGCATTAAGCTGATGAATCACCACATTCAACTGATGATTTCTTGCAAATGCTACAATGGCATCATTGCCAGCAAAAGTACCAGGCTTTGCCAAACTGGCCACTGCACAAAAACAAGAGAAAAATAATGTATTTATAACGAAAAAAAAAAAAAAAACCTAAAGATAAAGCATGCTTTAGTGTTTACTTGGTTCCAAACAAAGAGAAACAAGAATATCTATCTGTAAAGTCCATTGAGTCATTTAGGAATTTAGCTGGTTAAACAATATGCAGATTGCTACTCAGATGACCACTAAACATTAAAGAAGGATCCATTTATTCTTTCAATAAATATTTACTGAACACTGCCCATCTGCCTAACTGAATAAAAGTCACTGAACATACACCAATAAACACAGTAACCATAATAGTTCACCCTTATGAAAGCTTATTATGCATGTGTTAAGCATGGTTCTAATAATTTCTGATAGATTATCACTTCTAGTCCTCAAAATAACCCCAAGGTATTATTATGCACGCCACCTGACAGATGAGGAAACTGAACCACAGGATAATTAGTAACTACCCAAGGCCACAGAGCCTACACACAGCAGGCGAAGATTTCACCCAGGCAGCCAGACTCCAATGCCCTGGCTCTTGGCCTCTCCAACTGCCCTCAAACAGTTCATAACTAGCAAGGGCAAACAACCAGAAGATGGGCACTAATGATGCGTAAGTGCTTCAGGAAAGGGATGTGGAGTAAGGAATATGGCCTCGTCCAAAGAAAGGTCTGGCCTTTTTCCCAGGCTTCTTCAAGGTAACCTCTAAACCTCTGCAATTTCCAAAGGAGAGAAGAACATCTCTGTATTGGTGATGGACCAGGTCTCTAGGCCATACCTTAGAGCAACCATGTACCAATTAGACAATCAATCAACAAGGAAAAAAACAACAAACCAAAACTCTGAGATGAACTCTGACACTGAAGTTAGGGTAAGCTTGCCTGGTTAACAATACTGAGTATGAAACCAATAAATAAATAAATAAATAAAATCTTTGGGGCTGGGGATTTAGCTCAGCAGCACAGCGCCTGCCTGGCAAGTGCAAGGTCGTGAGTTCGATTCCTGGTACTGGAAAAAAAACAAAAACCAAAAAATAAATAAACAAACAATACTGAGTATGCAAGTGCACAGGTGTGCCAAGGAATAACGCTTTCCAAAGACAATGCAAGCTTTGTACTTGGAACCTTCCCAAACCACCCTCTGCGTCAAGAGGCAAAGAGGGCGATCCACATAGCATGGAGAATATTGAGGAAAACAGAAAACGAAGCCTGCTCTTATGAGGTGGTAGCAGTGAAAGGCAAACAGATTGTGTCTTGGACTGGGACCTACTCACCATCCTCAGTAGCGGCCTTGGTGGAGACCCTCCTTTTTTCTCAGCTGGCCAAAATGAAGACCTCCTAACTAGAGTTAGGGATCAAAACACAGAAACAAATCTGTCTCTCTCTAAGTAATGATGATGGGAGAGAACATAAATTTATCACCCTAGCATGGGAGGGCCTCAGTGAGTATGTGTTCAAAGTTTAAAAGCTCATACATGTTTTTTAATAGATTTCTACCTCCAAAGTAGAAACTAATTAAAATTATTAACTAAATGATTCAAGGAAAATTGGTTGTGATTGGGTTTGGGGTGACTTTATTAATTTCTCTGATTATAAAAGTAATCCATGATCATTTTTCTATAATAAAAAATCTACAGAGGATAATTTAAAAGACTCATAGGCCCCTTATCCTTAACTTATTAAAGGCTTACTTTAATTTTGTCATCTAATCTTCACCAAAAAAATTCTATGAGGTAGATGCTTTTAATGTCTCCTTATCACAGAATTTAAAGACAGTAAGTTCTAAAAAGTAAGAGTAGCTGAGAAATAACCATAAAATGTTGGGGTATGGATCCACTATTCTATAGTCTGTTTTTCTCACTCCACTGATAAAAATAAACAGCTTTTCAGGTCAATTAATGCCCCTTTTTTGGTAGTGCTAAGAATCAAACCCAGGGCATCATGCATGCTAGCACCACCACAGAGCTACACCCTCAGGCCTCAAAACCATTCATTTTATTAAGAGTATATACATCTAAATCTACTGCTTTCCAAATACCTACTACAGAGTAGGCAATAAGTTATCTGTTGAATAAATGAACAGCACAGTTTATATAGTCAAACCCCCACCAGAGAGGATGAGGGTGCCAATGGACTTAATTACCCAATGCATTACTCCTGAAGGATCCAGTGTCCCACGGTGAACCTACCATGCTTCTCAAAAGGAACATCATCTTCTACAAAGGGTTCAAAATCTTCCCGCTGCTTTATCATGTAGTCCACTGTCTCCTGTCTGTGCTTCAGATGATTTCGCGAGTGCCCTTCCAGTTGATCACCAAGAGCTCTGAACAGGCAATTGCTGTCAAAACAAAAATGATGGTCAAGACCTTTCAAGACTGAGTTTAGTTCATCTAAAAAACAACGGTGCTCCATGCCAATCGACCCATGAAAAATCTTTTATGCTCAGAAGAGGTAAAGTCTCAACTCTAACATGCCAGGATTCTTCCCAAAGGTTGTGGGGAGAGGCTAGGATAGACACTCACATTACTTTCTTGAAAGGCAACAAAACAAGGATTCTCGTCCCCACTTACCTGCTCACTGGCTCAGGAAAATCATTAAATTTCTCTGAACTTCAACAAGTGAAGTTGGTAACAGACTACCTAAATACAGGATGCAGACCTTATAAGCCATGCCAGGCTAAGAACTGTGATTCTCAGATTCCTTTCCAAAATGTCATATCTACCACCTCTTTTCTGAAACAAGCTTCACTATAGCTGCTCAGCTCGGGAATTACTCATTTAACAAAGGGTACCCAGAAGATAGCAATTTGTCAGGCTTCCACTACAGACTGAACAGTAATTGCATGGAAGACAAATGGTTATACTGCAGAAAGACACTTTCCCCACCTCCTCACTTATCACCCAGGGAGCAACAATGTACTGTTACTCCTGCAAAGGAAAACTTTAAACACCATATTTTGTTTTTCTAAAATTCAAATACTAGTAGTAAACACTAGTGAGTTATTTTTATTTTCGAATTTCTCAAAGGCTCCTAAAATTCCAAACTATATATCACAAACACAGAGAATCAGATACATGGAGACCGAAAAAAGACAAACACAATCTGGTCTCCTTACAGTGAAGGAAACAAACCATTCTGAAGCCAAACATTTACCTAGTTTTACACCGAACTGTTAACTCTTCCAAATGAAAAACAGTGATACTCTAATTCCAAAATACAAATTCATCACTTTCAGAAGAATTTCAGACTTAAATGTGTAGGGGAGAAATATCTTCTTTTCAACTCAGAAAAAAATAAGTTTTTAATAGAAAGTTACGGAGCAGCAAGAATCACTTCTAATATATAAGAATGTATACTTTGGTGAGGAAGGCAGGAGGAAGGGAGAATTTAAATAAGGGAGAGTCTATAAATTAGAAACCACAAAGCCTTGCATCCGTCTGGGACAAGGCTCTAGAAGGAATCAGAATATACAGTTCTATACACTAGACTGAGCTGTCATCTATGGCTAAAATCTAACAATAGCGATCTTTTTTCAACCACGGGGGGAAAGAGCACTAATAGCTAAAACATTTTCAATATCAAGTCTTTCAAACTTTTCTTAAACCTTTAGCATCTGTCACAAGTCAGGAATGGACATTCCTGAATCTAGTTTAAGACGTATAATTGAGCAGAAAATTATGTATGTAGTTATCTTATGTTTACTGTCCCAAAATTCATAGTATTCTGCAGAGAGTAACATTCTTGTTAAGAACTTTTAGTACCACGGGCAGATGTTCTCCATATAAGCTCAAAAAGTACATATAAACTATCTACTGCATGAGCTCAATCATGATCATCTGTATATACACAGTGAGAAACATCTGTACATGCACAGTGAGAAACACAGAAATGCACACAAAGAAAAAACACTGAAACAACCACCACATCTTACAATATGCCAAGGACTGCTGTGACCACTTTATTAAATGCACTTAGTCCTCACAACTCTATGAGGCAGTTACTATTATTATTTCCCAAGGGCAATCCACCCAAAGTCACAAAACTAGTAAGTAGAGGGCCAAGGATTCAAAGCCAGGCAGTCTGGCTCTAGCCCACACTATTGCTCAAATATGAACACCGAAGTATCAGCCATCGTCGTCCATAGGTAATAGGAGCAATTGTTAAATTTATTTTATTATACTTTGCACTTACCAAACTTTCTCTGAACCCACTAAAAGCAAATCAGGAGAGGCCAAAATCACTTGTTTTTCTGTTACAGTTACAAGGTAGTGACATAGGAAACACGACAAATACTGCAGTAACCTGCTTCCCTTAGGGAGCCCAGCAAGAGCACCTGAAATGCTGGGAGAACAAAGCACAATTGCCCTAAGGACTTCAAGGAGACCCAGCTGTTTCCCAAGTCCACGCTCTCATTACTCCGCCATAGCAGGGCTTCTCCACCTCCGCACTACAGTGGGGATTATTCGTTGTTGTGAGCGCCGCTGCCTTGTATGCCGTAGGATATTTAGAAGCACATCACCCACCTTCCTCCCCACCAGGTATGACAACCAAAAATGTCTCCAGACATTGCTGAATATCCCCTGGGAGGCAAAATCATCCCTGTGAGAGGCCCTGTGTTTTAGGGATATAGGTAAGGTCTTGCATTTGAGTTCATAAACACCACCAGTTACACAATATTACAGGTACCACCTTGCCAACAGTGAACACGCCGCCCACACCAAGATGCTCTATCAGGCTACTCAAATTGTAATCAGACCAAAATGGCAAGAGAGAAAAAAGATTGTGAACTTTTAAAAACAGTACTATAATTTCATATTTTACTCTGAATACTCAATGAATATTAATACATTAAAAAAAATCTGTTGACACTTCCAAACCTATCACACACAGGAAACACTATCCTCTGCACTGACAAAGACTAACATCACCATATTCAAAGAGGGCTGAACCAGTCCATCTCACGGTACCCAAGTGAACAATGTGTGAGCAGAAGGGGGTTAGCGCCACGAAATCCACACAAGAAATACCTCGATCACTATAACACTATCCAAAGAACAGGGAGCTCAGAAGTGGGACACAAAAGCATTCCAGTTGAGCTGCCTCTACCTCGTACTTCTACCTTTGGATTCTATACTCCTGCCATCCTACGGAACTTGTTCAAAAGTAATGTGCTCCTGGGCCACCATTTATGCTACTCAACCTTCAGTGTCCTCTTAGCTATGCCTACTGACCTTCATGACCCAATCACAAATCCTACCTCTAAGAGGTATTTAGCAGTGTATTGAATAAGTGTTTGTTGAATGAATGGGAAGGCCCTCCTAACCACTTCAGACTAGAGTGTCAGCCACTACCTTCTTAATAGTGCTACTGGAGTCAGGCCCTTATGAAGGCTATTTCACACTGTACTTTTTAGTACATCTGTTCCCAAAGTGTGGCCCAGAGGATTAAGGAGATAGGAAGGTCTTCTGAGACCCTTCCAGGGGTACCATGAGTGTAAAACAAGACGTTGTTTACCTTCTTCATTCTCATTATCTCAAAAACATATCATGGAGTTTTCTACAGGATACTTGATACGTGATGGATGGTTAATGGAACTGTGTTTGCATGCTCCTGTGTTTTAAAAATGTGCTTTACTGTGGGCATGGTGGCACACACCTATCATCCCAGCACTCTGGTAGGCTGAGGCAGGAGGATTACAAGCTCAAGCCTTGACCGGGGAACTTAGCAATTTTGTGAGTCTGTCTCAAAACATTTTTTAAAAGGCTTGGGATATCACTGGGTGCAAAAGCTTGAGTTACATTTCCAGTACCATAAAAAATAGTAACTAATAAAAAATAAGTGTTTTACTTTTTAATACAGTAAATATGAAAGCTATAACCCAAATAAACAAGGAAGCCTAGCATTCCTCAGTAATTTTTAAGAATACAAAAGCGTCCTTAGATCAAAATATTTAGGACCAAATGTTAAGCTTCTCCCTTAGTAGATTATGAACTCCTTACATATCTTAGCCAAGCACCTTGCTTAACAATATGTGATCGGCCTGGGGATTTAGCTCAGCCGCAAAGGCGCCTGCCTGGCAAGCGCAAGGTCGTGAGTTCGGTTCCCGGTACCGGAGAAAAACCAAAAAATAAAAAATAAAAAATAAAAAAATAATAAAAAAAAAAAAACAATATGTGATCAACTAACTGGAGAAGTACGCTGTCCTGGAAGAAGAGGGCAGGAGCAGTAGTACCCCCATAAGCACAGGAAAGCCGCCTAAAGATTCTACAATTCCAGATACTCTGATGCATGCTCATGAGCAGCCTTCTGCTGAGCACTTGTTTCCTGGCACCCTGTCAGGGAAAACAGGCTGCCCAGCACGACACCAAACAATCTAGTCATTCGCAAAGAACGATCCCACCCCAATTCCACTGTACTCAACTGGTATTACATTTTATACAGCAGGGTCTTGTGCTTATACATGATACCTTTATCATTCTTCATTCAGCAAAAATGTACTGAATGCCTTCTAGGTACCAGGCACTGTGCTGGATGGTGGTGAATAAATGCAACCAAGCTCTAATGGAAACTTAAAAATACCAAGGCAAGAGGGCGTGACAAACTCAGGAGAGAAATCCGATTTGCCTAAAGCACTGAAAGAAAGCTGGGAAAAGTTAGGGTCAATTTATTACAGTCTGGATCAATTTGCTGCAATGTAATGTAAAATTAAGACTATCTTTTCCTCAGTGTATACCTATGGTGAGTCTGTATGGTTTTTAGTTTCATCTTATTCTTTCCTCTAACTAACCTGAACCCCATCCCCTCAACCAAGAGAGATAAAAACAGAGGCAAGCCATCATTAATTTTTGTTGTTGTTGTTGAGATAGAGTCTCGCTCTGCAGTTCAGGCTGGCCTTGAGCTCACTTTGTAGCCCAGGCTGGTCTCGAACTCGCAACGATCCTCCTGCCTCAGCCTCCCGAGTGCTGGGATTACAAGCGTGCACCGCCACGCCCAGCAACCATTATTAATTCTAGCTCTTGCTAGAATTATTAATTCTAGCTCTTGCAGAGGCACACTTGGCAATCTGACTGCCTTTTACCTGCCCTGCAACAAGAGTGCTGTTTTTCTCTTCTTCTCCTGTACCCTTTTCTTTCCCCACCCATCCTCCTCGATCCAGATCTCCTTTCCTAAAGTTACTTTTCCTTCCCTTTCAGCCTCCATTCATTTATCCGGTGTTCGCTAACAAAGTGGAACTTGGATTCCAGTGCGAGCCCCCATGCAAGCGTGGGTAAGCACTTCTGCTTAGAGAAACTAAAGCCCATGGAAGTAAAAATAAGGCAAATTGCCTTTAGCTCGGTAAGCAGCAGAACCTCACAAACCTCATTTCCCAAATGCAGAAGGGGGTCACCCAAGAGGAAGGATCTAAGGGAATCCTGCGCCTCTATCTGTCTTATCCTCATTATGACCGCTCCATCTCATTCTGTCAAGTTTCGGCTTAAATGTCACCTCAGAGAAGCGTTCTGCTCCAGGGTTCTATCTCAGGACCCATTTCTACTTCCCTCGCGGCGACCGCCACCACCGGGAGCCTCTGGGGTCGCTGTGCCTCGGGGCCGGGGGCGCCTTGCTGCCGCCGGACCCCACCGCAGCGCGGCGGCTGGCTCGCGGGAGGCGCTCGGGCTGCCCGAAGGAAGGGACGGACGGAGCGGGCGACGGAGGCCAAGCGATGCCCGGCGCGGTCCCCCGGCGCCGCCTCCCGCGCTCCCGGCCCGCCTCACCCGTCCCCCGGCACCTCCCGCAGCTTCAGCCCCAGGGCCTGCAGCTGGTTAGCGAAGCTGACGAACTCCTCCTCGCAGCCGCCGCCGCCGCCGGGCTCCGGCCGGTTCCGCCGCTCCTTGGCCAGGGCCCGGCGCGCCGCCCGCTCATCCCGCTTGCGCTCCGCCTCGGCTTTCCGGCTGCCGCTGCCGGGCCGGCTCCTCGCTACCTGCTTTCGGGACATGATTTTGGCCCACAGCCCGGAGCGGCAGGAGGAAAAGCCGCAGGACCGCGGGGTGGCGACCTCGGTTGCCGAGGAGGCGAACCAGCTGTGGCGAGGGAGCCCGGCGACAGCGATAAGACCACTGCGCCTGCGCGCGCACCAGGTATCGCGTCACGTGACGGAGTCCCCCCGCGTGTCCCCCCCTCCCCCTAGCCCACCGCTCCAGGCTCCGCCGGCAAGAGCCATAGAGAGAGCGCTTACGAGGGCTAGATAGGCACCCATCCTGGTCTGTTCTACTCTTCCCCCTAGCGGTAGAAACGACTCAGTGTGGAGCAGGAGAGACCAGGGTGAATAAAACTGGAAAAGGTCAGGGACACACAGAATATTCCCAGTAGTACAAGAGTGGGAGAGAAGAGGAGTAACAAGAGTTAGGGAAAGAAGGAAACAAAAGAAGAAGTGAGCTTGCGGTCGGGATAGGCCCTTTCACATGATTCATCCGTGTGGAATTATCGCCAAATGACAGGAAACTGAATTTGAGAGATCAAATAATTGCAAAATCATAGAGCCAAGTAAAAGGCCGGCCATGGCCCTGCCTCCGAAACCCAGACACTTGTTTACTTAACCCTGCTATTCTCCATCTCTCCGCTTTCCCTTATACTCCAAAAGAAAGGCAACTCTTCTGCCCGAGAGTGATGGTACCTCCAGTAAGCTGGATTCCATTCTAGTGTGACAAACCTGGGTTTGCGTGGACTGAGAGTTTTCCTGGGATGCAGGACTTTTGGTTCTAAAATTAAGACAGTCCTGGAAAACCAAGATAAATGGTCCCTCTAAACCACACTCACCCGTTCTGGGACCTATGTCTCTCAGTAATACCCTCTTCTCTCTCATCCCCACTCCTCTTTCTTTTGTTTTCGGTTTTTGTTTTTGTTTTTTTTTTTTTTTTTTTTTTTTTTTTTTTTTTGGATCAGGAATCGAACTTAGGACCTTGTACTTGCCAGGCAGGTGCTTGTGCCACTGAGCTATATCTCTGGCCCCAGTGACTTTCTTTCTTAGCCCTTTCTATTCCCAAAATAATGCCACTGCCCTCTCTTTTGGATGTTCTAACCAAACTCTTTTACTATCCACAGGAATGTTCCTAATGTTTCTCCCTTTCATAGTCCTATTTTCTCATTGTCTTAGGTACTTTTCTTGTTACTAAGACAAACTGTCCGACCCCTAAATGAAAGAAAAAAAAGGTTTATTATTTTGCTCACAGTTTGTAGAGATTTCAGTTCATAGTTACCTGGCTCCAAGGCAGAGCAGCATAGCAGAGAGGCATGGCAGAGGAGAAATAGTCCATGGCATGGTAGACAAGAAGCAGCAAACAGAGGCTGGGGATTTAGCGTAGCGGCACAGAGCCTGCCTGGCAAGCACAAGGTCGTGAGTTCAATTCCTGGTACTGGAGAAAAACCAAAAATAAAAAGAAAAATTAAAAAAGAAAAAAGAAAAAGAAAAAGCAGCAAACAGTGAGCCTTTCTTTCCCTTTTATTCCATCCAGGCTAGAAGCCTATTGGTGCTACCCACACCCAGGGTATGCCTTCCCATTATCCACACCCAGAACTATGCTCAACTAATAAGTGGAATAATTTAGTTTTCACACACCTTTAATCCAAATTCACATACCCTAGATCCAGCCACCACTGAAAAGCCTGACCTATGAGCACATGAGGCTTTGGGGAGACATCTAGATACAAGCCTTAACTCATCTATCGTGTTTCCCTTTGGCAGTAGCTTCTTCCATTTCAAATAGCATCTCTATTTTTACTCATCAATATGTAAATAATTTTAATTCCTGTGCTTGTGCCAGGTATAGCAAGGAATTAGAGACATGAAGCTGCTTTCAGGAAGCAAAGACAGTAATTACAATACTGAATGATAACTGCTATCAAGAAGGAAAGGTAGAGGCAGGAGCAGCGACATATGCCTTCAATCTCAGACCTGTAGGAAGCTGAGGCAGCAGGATCACATGTTCAAGCTCAGCCCAGGCAAGTTAGTGACTTAGTGAAGCCCTCTCTCAAAATAAAAATTAAAAAGTGCTGAGGATGTAGCTCAGTGCAAAGCCCTGGGTTCAGTCCCCAGTACAACAACAACAAAAAAAAAAAAATTAAGAGGAGGAAAGGGGAGGGAGGGTAGGTAGTGTCGGGGAGGGGAAAAAAGTGAAGACCAGAGTGAAAAATACAAAAGGCTTCCCAGAAAAACTGACTCGTAAACTGAAGCTTAAAGGGTGGACGGAATTTGGCCAAACTAAGAAAGCTCTGAGTGCCCCTCCAAGATGGGAGCCAGGCTTTGAGGGACGGAAGGAACTTAGGGCTTGAGCTGTGAGGCAGGAAACAGAAGGGAGGCCCATGCTGTGGTTTGGATGTGATTTGTACCCTAAAGGTTCATGTGCCTGGTGTTATGGTTTGTGTCTAGATGTCCCACCAAACCTCATGCAGTCATAGAGTTTATGATTGATTCATGGTCCAATGCTGGGATTATGGGTATGAGTATTACACCCACCCTAGGGTGGGTAGCCTGCATACAGTATAAGGGAGGGAAAGAGGCTTGCTCTTTCCGCTGCTCCTCCCTTTTTGCTCTTGTTGCGTTTGCTGTTTTCTGCTGCCGTGAACTGTTGCCTTCTGCCATGTGCCACCCTGCCTTGGAGCCAGCAGAGTATGGACTGAAATCTCCACAGACTGTGAGCTAAATAAGCCTTCCCTTCCTTAATTCTGGGAATTAAGTATTTTGACTGAGCAACAAGAGAAAAGCAACCAAGACACCTGGTCTCCAGTGTGGCAGTGTTAAGGAGGTGGAATCTTTCTGAGGTGAGGCCTCGTGGAAGGCAATAAAATCATAAAACTCCACCCTGATGAATGGATTAATGCTGTCTTTCTAGAGCATATTGTTTTAAAGAGAAGCCCCCCATGCCTTGGTCTTTCCTGCACAAGGCCAGTTCCCTTTCTACTTCTCCACCATGTTGTGACACAACCAGGGGTCCTTTGCCAAGATACTGGCACCATGCTATTTGGACCTACCAGTCACCAGAAGTGTAGACCAACAACCCTATTTATTACAAAGTACCTAGTTTGGATATTTTGGTACGGTATCACAGAATGAACTAAAATGACTCAGACCTGGCAAGATCTTGCAGGCCAAATGGAAGGGTTTAGCTCAAGTCTTTAGATCCTACAAGCCACTGCAAGGTTTTAATCAGGAAAATAACATACCATGCCTATGTGGACAAATATGACTGTGACTATAACAGAGAAGGGGGAGATACCAGGCTGGCATGTAGCTTTTGCTCTTGCCGTGTTTTCCCCCTTTGAAACAGGGTCTCGTTATATAGTTCAGGCTGACTTTGAACTCACTATTTAGCCCAGGCTGCCCACTGGCCTTGAACTCATGGCAATCTTCCTACCCCAGCCTCCCAGTACTGGGATTACAGGCACGCACTACAATGCCTGTCTAAACTTACCTTTCCTAAGGGGTCAGCCTGGCCTGCAGTGTCCCTTCTGCTTGTATTTAGTTGGACAGGGTGATAGAGACCAAAGTTCTGGTCCAAGTCTTTCACTAACTGACCCCATGATCTTGGATTATTTGCTTAATTTCCCTACCTTCCTTTTCCTCATTGTTAAAACAGGAATAAGAATAGGGTGCTCCAACTGTAAATCTAATGGTAATAATGACATACTTGTGCAGTGTTTGCTATGTGCCAGGCACTATTCCAATTTCTTTACAAATACTATCCTATTAGCTATTTCTGGCATGGTGGTGTACACGTGTAAACCCAGCATTCGGGAGGCTGAGGCAATGGGATTGCTGCAAATTCAAGGCCAGCATGGGCTGGCTACAAAGAGAGTTAAAGGCCAACCTGAACTACAGAGCAACATCTTGTCTCAAAAAAAAAAATACATACATATATACATATATATATATCCTATTTAATCATTATAACAATGCAGTGAAAATGTATACTATTTTTATCTCCATTATATAGCTGAGAAAACTGCTGCACAGAGACATTAATTAACTTTCCTAAAGTCACATAAATGGCAAATTACAAAGCTAAGATTTGTAGCCAGGCCATCTGGCTCTTGTGGGTGTTCCTAACCACTATATTATATCGCACACATACCTTTTCATAAACTGCAAAGCACTCTACACAACACATGACTTTATTTCATTAGTAGCTTTCTTTACTTCTCATATTTGTTTCCAATGTGGTCTTTCTACCATTTCTGTTTTCTCATATCTCTATTGTCTGATTTTCTATTTAATGTCTTCTACATTAAAGCAGATCACAAAAATCCAGAAAAAAAAATCCTGACTGTCCATCATAGTTTCACCTTTTGCCAGTTGTTTACCTTTCAAACCTCAATTTTCTCGAAGGGAGAGTTGTAAAAATTGAATAAAAATGTAAATCCCTGGGTAAGCAGTAAGTACCAAGTTAATGAAGTTGTTTTACTCATCCTTTTTCTTGTGAAAAACTCAGGAGCTCAGGAGCAAAGATTGACATTCCAAACTTTAGGAACCAGAGAAGGAGGGACTGTCATCACAAAATGTGTGGAAATACAGAACCCAAATATATTGATGGTGTTGTGGTTTGGGGGATATTGCAAGGGGAAACAATACAGGACACATAGCTTATAAGATTACTTATAATAGTCACTCAAAGAATGAAATACAAAAGAGTGCAGGAAATCTGCCCACACACTAAGACCAATGAAATGAGCCGAGGGCCTGGATCCCACAGAAATGTCCTACATGAGTCCAGCCAAAGACCTAGAGCCCATGACAGTGTCTCATGCAATGTCTCATGCAGGTCCATGACAATGTCTCATGGACCTGCCCTGGGAAGGCCCAAAGGTCAGTGGTGGAATCTCGGAAGTCCGTGCCAGCAGGATGAAGGATCTGTGCTAGCAGGCTGAGGGATCTGCACTGAAGCCAAGAAGTGACGCTCAGAAGAACCAGAACTCCCCTGAAAGGTACCACAACCATCCTCAGCAACAGTGAGGTCCCAAGCTCCTCTGATGATCAGGAAAGCTAAATTCCCATCAGGAAAGCCCATGCAGCAAGCTTCTTCAGGAGATTGAGCTGTGCACCATCTTCCCCTCCAGAGCAAGGATGAGATGCTCAGAATGAGAACCAGAGCTCCCCCAAAGTGAACTGAAGCTATTCTCAGTACCAAAAATGTCCTGAGCTCCTTGGAGGATGAAAGCAGCCACGTTCATCAGGAAAGCCAGCATGATGAGCTCCTCCAAAAGAACCAACAGTTCCTTACAGCTTCTACCAGCTCCCAACAACCTTTGTCAGTTCCCAACAGTCTTTCTTCTTCTCCAGTTCTGCCTCTTATGCTGCTGGTAACAGTCCCCAGGTGCACTTCCCACACCCAGCACCACACTTACTCAGCTCACTTGGGGGTTATAAATTGACCACCAGTTGTCAATCCACTACAGATGGAAATATAAACCCATGCCCATATTGTAAAAATCTTTTTTTCTTGTATGAGCCTGTAGACTTTCATCCCATGCATAGAATTTTGAATGAGCTAGTTTCTCTCCTTACAGAAGAGGCCTGTGTTAGAAAGTAGCTCTCTGTAAGTGCAAATCAATATACTTTTTATAAATTAGATCTAAAGGCCAAGGGGAAAGTGTACTTGTGAATAAAATGAATGCCTTACTAGCTTCACCAGAGTTAATTAAAAGAATCATTAAACCTCACTAAATGGCATTTAGTACAAATTAATAAAAAATGTGAATTTTAATGAAGAACTATAGCTTTAGGGCTTTCAGTAACATACCATCAAGAGTGTGGGAAATGAGAATTCCTGTATACGTATGTTGGGAGCTAAGTGAGCCTAGTCACTTTTAAAGGCAATTTGGGCTGGATCTGGTAACATTAATACAGCCCACTTTCCACATCTTATTATCTTTAAAGCTCATTATCTATTCTAAAAGTAGAAATATAATATTCCCCCTTTACCATGGGGAATATGTTCCCAACACTTTTCCCATGCATATCTGAAACTGTGGATAGTATGAAACCTTATACATACTATGTTTTTTCTATACATACATACATATGATGAAGTTTAATTTATAAATTAAACACAGTAAGAGATTACTAATAACAAATAATAAAATAGAATAATTATAACAATAAAGTATAATAAAGTTTCCAGCACCACTACTCCTGTGCTTTGGAACCATCATTAAACAAAATAAGAGTTGCTTAAACACAAGCACTGTACACCTCAAAAAGTTGATCTAATAGCCAAGACAGCTACTAATGGGCAGGTAACATATACAGTGTCAATACACTGGACAAAGGAATGATTTGTATCCCAGATAGAAGAGATCAAGACAACATGAAGTTTTATAATGCCACTGAGAATGGCATGCAATTTAAAACTATGAAATTATTTCCTTCTGGAGTTTTGTAGGTAATATTTTCTGACCACAGCTAAATACAGGTAACTGAAACTATGGAATGCAAATATGGATAAAGAGAGACTAATTTATCACAGCTTATTATCTATCCTAAAGCAAATCACATACAATCCCCTCTTTCCAAACTAGGAGATATGTCCAAGGAGATTCAAGGCATGATGGTATGCAAAAGCAAATAATTTGAACAACCCAAATATTTGTCAATAGGAAAATGGCATCTTGAATTACGGGACAGCCATTCAGTATATGCAGCAGTTTAAAAGAATGAGGCAGGAAGGAAATGAGGTGGATCTAAATAAACTCACACAGACAGCTCTCCCCCACATAGGTTTGAATGAAAATGCATGTGGTTGAATGATCCCTTCTGGGTAGATTTTTTTACAACCCAACACCACCAACACAAATCGAAACAGAAGAATTACATGTTTTCTACAGATGTGTACGTTACTCAAAGATGTAGAAAATGGTCTGAAAAGATACCAAATTGATAAGAGTAAGAAGAGAAGAAGGAATAAATGTGACCATATCCTTATATTATTTTTTATGAGGGCAGCATGTTCATATGTGAAGAATATAAATAAAATTAATAATAGAACTTTTTCTAGACTAATAAAACCTATTCTACCCTTCAAATTGAAGTTCTGTAGAGTTCTTTCTGGGACCTGCTGCATCAACGAACATAAATTTGTAGTAAGCATGTTGCTTTCCCCTTAGAAATGGCATTTGCCAAGTCTTTAAGAGGTTCTTGGCATCTTGCTGCCTCTCTATGTTGCTTTCAGATCAATGTTGATTTTACTGTTAATTTGCTCTTGTGCAAACAGAGATCACTAAGCCAAGTTAAACATCCACTCAGCCATGTCCAAACTGTCACGGATCATGTATTTCTACAATTTGAGTGGACCGTATCTCCCTCTTTCTGTGGACACCTATAGATGCCAATCATCACACAGAACAAAGAGAATCCCCTCGTCCCAGCACCCAGACCCACCTCTTGAGTGCCCATGGCACAGGATGCATGCCCTATGCAGGTGGCTGTGTGGCAGAGTCTCTGCAAAGGACAAGGTCAGGGTAGGAGTCTCTGGTACCCTGGAGTCTCTGGTCTTTAATTTCATTGTTTTTACCTAATGTTGTGAAATACAAGACAGTGTGACTGTTTTGTGTGACAGTCTCCTGGTAGGCCGCAGGGAAGAATGTTATTCGACAGTCTGTTCTCTCCCTCCGCCCTCCTCTTGTGTGTGTGTGAACATGTGGGGGGGTTGTGGGAAGTGCTTACACATGCATGCACACAGCAGAGCTCTGTGGCTCGTTTCTCTCTTTTTCTGCTTATGGTTCCTGCTCTTGGCGGTTCCAGCATCCCTCTTGTCTAACCTGCCGAGCATATTTAGGACTGAAAAGAAAAGAGTTTTGGAGCGGTCAGATGCAATTCAGTCCAATTCCCATTTCTGCCGCTCACCAGCTACGTGCCCAGCAATATTTTCCATACTCTTTCCAAACTCAGTTTCCTTGTCTGGACGATGAGCACAGTCACAGACAGCTCCGATTCTGAGTTCTGAGATACTGACGATAATCACTGCCCTAAGCAGGTACCTGGTGCCCTAAATGCCAGGGTCCCCCTTTCGTGTTGACACCCCCTCTTCCATTCTCTCTGCTTTCCCTTAAATGGCTGTGCAACTGAAGCACATTCCAGATGCTGAATTATTTATATAAATAAAATGAAGCATTTAATACTCTCCATCATTACTTTTTCTAGCAACTACTTTTTAGCAAATTGCTAAGAACCTACAGAAATAGAACATTTTACATGGCTGTAGAGGGAAGTAAAAGACATCAGGGGTTGTTTGTTTTGGGGGAGGAGTACTGGGGATGGAACCCAGGGCCTTCGCACTGAGCTACAATTCCCAGCTCCTTTTGATTTTTTTTGTTTTAGTTTTGAGACAGGGTCTCACTAAGTCACAAGTAGTTGGCCGGGCTGGGCTCCAATTTGCCATTCCCCTGCCTCAGGCTCCCAAAGTGCTGGGGATGATAAGCGTGCACCACTAAGATGGGTAAGACATCAGTTTTTATTTGTAGGTGATCCTCATTTGATTTCAGATCCTCATTTGATGGCCACGCTGCAGGGCGAAGAGCTCCTGTCCATCCTGCTAGTTCAATGAACTTACCCTTGATCTGTAAGACTTATCTTCATAGCTCCAGAGCAATTTCTTTGTTTAGTGTCTCTGTGCCAGAGATCCTAATTGCCCATGTGTTTGCTGTACCGGTCATCATACATAAGCCGCCAGGACCCCACCCTGCGGCACTAACCCATGAACCAGGAAGGTGCAGGGAAGCGCAAGCCTGGTCCTCAAGGCACACGGGGGCAGCAGAGAGACGCAGTTTATGATTGTAGGGGAAATTGTCCGTCAAAGCCGAAGGAATTGGAGGCTTGCAGAGGAAAATGATCTCAGGGCCGCGCTCTGTCCTGCACACCGGGAGTCGAGAAGTGGCGATGCGTCTTATCAGCTGGCTGGTGGTAGAGCACGCCCCACGCCAGCGCAGACCTCGAAGACCTTCCCAGGTGGACTGCACTTTCTTATCTTTTTGCTCACTCACCCACACACCGTTAGGCAACGATTGTTGCTGTTCAGGGATTCTGGGGTCAGTCATATGAAAGGACTGGTATTTGAGCATTCTAACCTACAAAAATGACAGTTTTGTGTGATTTAACCCAATATTTCCTCTGTCTTCTCCGCAGCAGATAGCCATGTTAGCCACAAAACTAAACTAGTACTACTATATGTGTTTGTGTGTGTATCTTTAAAACCTACTTTTAAAATGAAATATTAGCCATTATAAATACATGCAGAGAATAATGCCAACACAGCTGTTTAAGAAACAAAATGTCACATTACGATGGAAGGTCGCTATGCAGCTCTCCAGCTAGAGCCCTTGAAGTGCACACAGCGCCTGCATTTCTATCTCTACATAAATTTGGTGTTTATCGTGCGTGGTATTGTTTATAATCTTAAACTTAACACAGATGAGACCAACATGGATATATGTTCTGTGACTTTTATTGTTTACTAAGCATATATATTGAAATGTACCTATCCTGATACATGGAGCTTTTGCTTACTCATTTGCCTTTATTTTTTGGCTATTAAATATTCAGATTTGCTGCCTGCCTCTTTTCACTGGACAGGTCCCCTCTGCGGCGCGGACTCTGTGGCATTCGAGAAGCCCCACGAACCAGTGCCGAGTAGAATGGGCAAATGGCAGAGGTGCCAGGCTGAAAACTGCTGTTTTGGAAGAGTTCAGACTCACCTCTGCCTGAGCAGGCAGACAGTACTGGCAGTAAGAAAGTGTTTGTATCTGGGAGAGGCAGACATTTCATTACAATGTCCTCCCTGAGTGCTAGACTTAGAGTGCTAGGGCATCCCATCCAGACTCATGCAAGAGGGCAGGAGCATCCGAAACCTCTAGTGGGTCCAGAACCCCCCCTCCAAGATGAGAGTGGTGGTCCTCCCTTATTGGTGGGGGATGCATTCCCGGCCCTCAGCAGATGCTTGGAACTGCAGACAGTGCTGAGCCATGTATACACTGTGATCACCATGAATGCTTTGACAAAGAGTACGTGAGTCCACCTGCCCTACCGTAATTCAGACCTGGTGCTTCCTTTGCATCACTGCTCTTGCACTTGGGCCATTATTACACAAAATAAGGCTCACTTGAACACAAGCACTGAGATATGTAACAGTCGATATGATAACTGAGACAGCTATCTATGGAGATTGTGTAACACAGACACGCGGGGCAAAGGGATGATTCATTGCCCAGACAGGATGGAGCAAGATGGCACAAGATTACATTACCCTACTCCCCATGGCACGTGATTTTAAACTTACAAATCTAGAATTTTCCATTTAATATTTTTGAACCACTGGATGTGGTGACGCACGCCTGTAATCCCAGCATTCAGGAGGCTGCAGCAGGAGGATTGTTGCAAGTTCAAGACCAGCCTGGGCTACAAAGTGAGCTAAAGGCCAGCCTGAACTGCATAGTAGTGAGACCTTGTCTCAAAAACACACACAAAAAAAATTTTGTTTTTGAACCGTGGTTGACCCCAGGCAACTAAAACTCCCCTATGAAGTTTCCAGATGCAAAAGCCCAAATTTACAAGCACCTCTGCTGTGTAACATACACATGCACACATTTCCCTAAATACATATAATATGTATGCACATATTTATTTTCATTAGAAGATAAGTAATTGGGGTCAAAATGACCCCTTTGGAATGGATCTAATCAAAAACAAGCACTTAATATTTGTATTTACAGTTAATCAGATTATTACACATATACTCTTGAAAAATTGGCCTTCACACAACTAGAGCTAGGATTTCTCCATTTGTTGGTAAAAATTCATCATGCTTTAAAATGCTGCACCGTTGGGCTCAAGGAAGGCCTAGCCTCAAAAACAATCATTCAGGTATTTGTGGTCATAAGAAATGTCCCTGTTAAGGGATTTTTCGAGTAAGCTAGGGTGCTCCTGCCTACCACAGAAGAATCATTAAACATTCAAAATCATCTCATAGGAGACAACAGATGCAATGGGATGGAATGATGTATATAATGAGTTACAAGATGAAAAAAGTGAAGTTTGCAAAATGGCAAGGCTTGCACTTCTGTAAAAAGATACACACACACACATACAAAGAATGAAAGAATAAACATCAAAACTTAAGTTGATTACCTCTGAGCTCTCAAAAATGAAGGTGATTTTTACTTTGTTTTGTTTGCAGCTTTTGCATGTTTGTATTCCCTTCAATTTCAGACGCTACAAGTTTATTACAGTGGTAATTTAAAAGGGCATTCCAAGGATGTAAATGGCCCTTGGGACACCTGGTTCTTCGCTCATGTCTGTTCTCTAAACTCAGATCAGCACCAGAACTCACGATGCTGGGGCTGCAGCAGCTTCTCATCCGGATAAGCTCAGCTATTCCTTCTCCAACAGCTGGTCCTAACTTTGATTCTTGTCAGCTGTGTCACTTGTGACATGTTCTAAGCACGTTCATTAGGGTCAGGAATTGTCACAGTTGGCTTGGGTTGTCCATAAAAGAAAGCCGCAGAGCTAGAACTCAGATTATTTTTTTCAGTTTTTGTGTTTTATTAGTACATGTTTACATTACGTAATGCTTATTTTCCTTGTGGGGAGTAGGCGCATGTGTGCAACCCATCTTAGTTCTTTTGATTTGGTGTTATATCTTGAACCTATATGCATGTCTATGTCTTCAAGAGTTTTACCTATTTTATCTTCCAGAAGATTAAGTGTTTCTGTTTTAACATTTAGGTTTTTAATCCCTTTTGATTTTAGTTTAGAATGTGGGGAGTCTATATGGGTCTATATTCAATCTTCTGCATTTAGATGGTCAATTTTCCTAGCATCATTTATTAAAGAGGTGATCTTTTCTCAAATGTATATTTGTGGACCCTTTGTCAAATATCAAACAGCTGAATGTGCCTGGAATGTTTTCTGCATCCTCTACTCTGCTCCATTGATCCACAGATACTGTTTTTGTACTGTTTTATAAAAACAGTACCATGCTGTTTTTACCACTGTAGCTTTGTACTATAACTTCAAATCTGGAACTGTGATGCCTTCTGCGTTGCTTTTGTTGTCCAGGATTGCTTTTGCTATTCTGGGTTTCTTCCAGTTCCATTTGACTTTTAGGATGGTTTTCTCTAATTTTGAAAAGAAAGCTATTGTTATTTTGATTGGGATTGCATTAAATCTGTATGTCAGTTTTGGAAAGTATGAGAACGCAGATTTGTAAGAGGAACACTGAGTACTGCTCCTTGGGACCACTTCCCCCGTACTTACAGTCATGACACTGGCACTGTGGTGGTGTCAGGAATTTGAGATGAGCTGGTCATCACATGAGTGACTGCATCACTTTAATTATAGGCTAAAGGAAGCTACCAGCACTTTGTAAGTCCACAACCTTCCCTTGTTCCCCTTTAAACGAGATAGAAGGGACAAACCTACCCTCTGCCATTGTGAATCCAGTCTCTCCTCTTTATATTCTTTATACTATTCAAAAAGTGTGTAGTCATAAAATAGTAACCAGGTTGAGTAAGTCCACAACCTGCCCTTGTTCCCCTTTAAATGAGATAGAAGGGACAAACCTACCCTCTGCCATTGTGAATCCAGTCTCTCCTCTTTATATTCTTTATACTATTCAAGAAGTGTGTAGTCATAAAATAGTAGCCAGGTTGATGTCCTTACTGAGAATGCTAGTTCACAAAGCTGGTGATAGCAATGCACTTGAGAATAGGTCATATGAAAAAATAAAAGCATCAAAAGAAGAAATCTGATGTTCTCTTCCCCAACTCACAATTCAATATTCCCTCCAGCTCCAACATCATCACCTACACAAAGGTCTCCAGGGTTTGTAAGATCCCTTTAGACCAATGCCTATCATTTCTCTATCCCCAGATCAGGCCCTGACATTTGAGAATTTATGAATGAATGAGCGAGTGAGTAAATGAATGAGTGGGGGAATGAATGAATGAATGAATGAATGGTACATGAGTGAATGAAAGTGAGACTATAAACTCTATAACTGATACATGGAGTTTATATTCCAGTTAAGCAGATAGTTAACACACAAGGAAAATATGTACATCTATGATGATTTGGGGTGGTGATAACAGTATAAAGAAAACACACAGGAATGTATGAAAAAGTATCTGTGGTTCCAAGGTGGTTGGAAAATAAGGGAAACAGGAAAGGCCCCCTTTTGACTAGACAGCACCTGAGCTCTTTGAATGACTATGAAAGTATTTCTTGTGGTAATGTCTGGTATTGTCTTTTCCCCTGGGCACTGAGGGAAGCTACATCTTATTCATCACTGTGAGCTACCAGAATACAACGGCATACACTTGGAATTTATACCCAAACAACCAGGGTTCAAAATCTGCCTCCACCACTTACTTACCAGTTATGGGTTTTAGCAAACTAGCTCAAAGTCACACAGGGCAATGACTGCTCTGGAGCACACACCTAAGAGTGCAACTCCGGAGCCTCAGCCCTGTTAACATGAACTTTAAAGTTCCCTGTTGCCAATGGCCCAGGAGTCATTGATCCTACTGTATGAGTTTGGACCCAAATATTAATCCTAGGACCACTGGGTCTCTGAGAATGACTTCCACACTATGTTCATCCTACCTGTATCTGGATATAACAAAGATTTCGGTTCCAGCTATCAGAAGGGGTTGTTTTGAAAATAAAATTTCACTTATAAACTGAAATCATCCTTCCTCCCTCCATCCGATGTTTCTCTTCGAGAAAGATCGAATAGTTTCTAGTCTAGTAAAGCCTCGTAACCTGGGAGGCAAGGGAGAGGCAGTGAAAGGGGAAATGCTTTATTAGCCCCATTTTGCAAAGGTAAGTTCCAGACCTAAATAGATGAGTCATTCACAGAGATCACAATCCAACATTCATTCCCTTCTACCCACCTGAATTCCTTCCTGCAGTGAGGAAATTTACCTTGGAGAAACTCCCTTTTAAGAAATATGCAGAGCAAGCCAGGCATGGTGGTGTGTGCCTGTAATCCCAGCATTTGGAAGGCTGAGGCAGGAGAATGACCAGGATTCGAGGCCAACCTGGGCTACACATAGCAAGACCCTGTCTCAAAGAGAAGAAAAATATGCGAAGAGAATTTCGGAGTTCAGGTTGCCAGTAGTGAGAGACAGGTGCATGCTGGGTCCTTAAATCTGCATAAGGATTGTGTGATCCCGCATACTAAATTTTCAGGACATACATAATGACCCAAACTTCTATCAGTTGAACACCCATCACTGTGCTAAAGCACTTTTGTGCACTGCTTTGTTTAATCTTCCCGAAATCCTCCAGACGGCCCGGCATTAGTCTCACCTCCAGGTTAGGAATCCGAGACTCCAGAGGTTAAGACACTGCATGGCCACCTAGGTAGGACGAGCAGACACTCTGAAGGCACAGGCCTTCCATTACCATTCCTGCCCACCCAGAAGTGCACGTCTAACTACCAGGAGGAAGAGCGAGGGTCAAAAAGCTTCTCTGATGCCCATGCTTACGCAAAGCCATGATCAAGAAGCTGAGCCCCAGAGCAAAGGACATCAGGAAGAGGAGAGGGTTTTTCTGGAAACAGCAAGGTAGGCGCAGATTGACGTTACAGTTGACATGGCAACCTGGACACACCTGGGAACTCCTGCTCCCCCACCCAGATGGCTGGAGTGAGGCAAGAGCCACAGGGTCATGTTCTTTCTGCTGTTATTATCTTCTCTCTTCTACAAACTTGTATAAAGCTCAGGTTCCATCAAGAGGATCCCACAGGCTCCTATTCCCATCTTCTCTCAGGATGAAATTTGGAGAACATTTTGGCACAAAGGTCTCTGCTTTGGACAAAGAGAGTGCTGCCTCCGTGGCATAATTTAAGTGGCTTTGAGAGGTATCCTTGCCCCCAAGCGACCTCCTCCTTCCTATGTCACAGAGGCTGAAATTCCACTATCACAGCTATGCTTTTCAGGTTGGAGAGAAATGAGACCTCTTTGCCAATTTTAACATTCCCACTAGAAGTGTGCCCATTTCAATATTTCCCTACATAAATGTGTATTTCCCAGGCTTTGAGAAATTTATGAAATTTCCATTTGTCCATTGAGTGTCTGATACATGACTATAATTAATTCCAAGAGCAAGTGACTGGGCTGGGGATATAGCTCAGTGGCACAGTGCTTACCTGGCAAGTGCAAGGTCTTGAGTTCAATTCTCGGTACCAAAAAGAAAGAAAGAAAGAAAGAAAGAAAGAAAGAAAGAAAGAAAGAAAGAAAGAAAGAAAGAAAGAAAGAGACTGCTAGCACCTCAATCCTGTGGGTTTTTTTGTTTTCTTTTGTTTTTTGGTTTTTGGGGTTTTTTTTTTTGTCTTTTTGAGACAGGTTCTCACTATGCAGTTCAGGCTGGCCTTGAGCTCACTTTGTAGCCCAGGCTGGTCTCGAACTCACAGTAATCCTCCTGCCTCAGCCTTCCAGGTGCTGGGATTACAGGAGTGTGCCACCATGCCCAGCAGTCCTGTGGTTTTTGAAGTTGTCCAGATAAAAAAGAACACTGAGATATAATGCTGCAAAAATTTTATATATTCTCCCCAAAGAACAAATTAATTCAGTGATACATATATATATATATATCAGACTACATCTACGACAGTGGTCTCATGAGATTATCACAGAGCTGAAAAAACCCTATGGCCTAGTGAGGAAGCTGCGGTCATTTACTAACACAACACATTATTCCGTGTCTGTGGTAGGCTGGTACAAACAAACCAACTACACTGCCAGTCATATAAAAATACAACACATGCTATTACATACAGTACATAATCCTGGATAATCAAATAAATGACTCTGCTACAGCTTTATGTATTTACTGCACTGTATTTTCTAGTGTTATTGCAGAGTGTGCTTCTTTTACTTATTACAAAGAAAAGTGAACTATAAAGCAGTCTCAGACATGCCCATCAGGAGAAATTCTAGAAGGCCTTATTATCATAGGAGACGACAGCTTGTGTTATTGACCCCAAAGACTTTCCAGTGGGACAACATGCAAAGATGGCAGACAGTGATACTGATGGTCCTGACTTTGTGTAGGTCAAGGCTAATGCATACATTTATGTGTTAGTTTGTGCAAAACATTTGGGCCAGGAATATAGCTCAGCGGCACAGGTGTCTGCCTGGAAGTGGAAGTATCTGAGTTTGATTCCCGGTACCAAAAAAAAAATTTTTTTTAAATAAAGCCAGTTAATGTTAATATTAAGAAGAAAACAATAATATTTAGCTTTCTAAGAGGAATACAGTAATTTAAAAAATTAATAAATAAGTCAAGCATGGTGGCACACACCTGTAATTCCAGTAGACAGGAGGCTGAGACAGAAGGATCACTGCAAGTTCCAGGCCAGCCTGGGCTATATAGTGAGTTCAAGGCCAGCCTGAACTACATACCAAGACCCTGTCTCAAAAAAGTTAATAAATAAAAATAAATTAATGTTAAATATAGAAAAATGTACAGAACAGGTATATAAGGAAAGAATTTTTGCCCAGCTATACAATGTGTTTGTGTTTTAAGCTAAGTGTTACTTACAAGAGTCAAAAACTTTGAAGAAAAACTCAAAAATTTATAGAGTAAAAAAGTTTCTATCTGGGTATGGTGGCACATGCCTGTCACCCCAGCCACTCCAGAAGTTGAGAAAAGGGGGTCAAAAGTCCAAGACCAGCCTGGACACCCACTCCTCACTCACCAACTCCCCCAGAAGAACTTCTAGGTCAACCGGCTCTGTTCATAGCAAGGGCTCTTGGGCCGGCGATATATCTCAGCGGCACAAGCGCCTGCCTAGCAAGTGCAAGGTCCTGAGTTCAATTCCCTGTAGCAAAAAAAAGAGAAAAAACATGAGGGCTGGGGATTTAGCTCAGCGGCCCAGTGCCTCCCTGGCAAGTGCAAGGTTGTGAGTTAGATTCCCCGTACTGGCAAAAAAAAGGAAAAAAAAAACACGAGAAGGGCTCTCTACAAGGACATCATTTTTCACCTTTTATTTTACAAGGACATCATTTTCACCTTTTCTATGTTTAGATACAAATACCTACCACTGTGTTACCACAGTGTATGCTCTCCCAACTAGGTTTATGTAGGTGCATTCCCTGGTTTTCTCACAATAGCGAAATCTCCTAACGATGGGTCTCTCAGAACACATCTTTGGTGTTACATGATGCACAAATGTGCTTTGGGAATCTGCCTTTCTTCGCACATGTTTCTGGGACTTCAGGAACATCAGCAGCTAAGGATATCAAAGGGTTCAACACAGAGCCTGGAGTAAACCCAGAAGTTGCAGCTGGTGTTACTACTGATCTTTGGGGACTTGACCTTGGGATCTTTGGCCATTTGGCTACAGCATTTTACACCATCCAGTTCCATCTGTTACAGAACACTGATGGACGGGCTGGGGATTTAGCTCAGCGGCACAGCACCTGCCTGGCAAGCGCAAGGTCGTGAGTTCGATCCCCGGTACCGGAAAACAAAACAAAACAAAACAGAACACTGATGGAGAGGACTAGGGCAGGGTTCGGTGCAGAAGATGGGGCACAGAGCGGCCCACAAACCTGGAAGCACAACTAGAAACTTCTCCCACAGAAACCCACAAGAACTCTATACTGCCAGGGAAAAAGAGAAAAAGCAGAAGTAGAAAGCAGGGAGAGAAAGAGAAAGCATGAAGTGGGAAAGAGGGTGAGAGGAGAGAGGCCACGGGTTGGTCTCTACCTGTAAGGCTGAGGGGATGTGCCGGCTGATTTTTAATACCTCTTTCTAGTCCTCCATGAGAATAAAAGTGAAGAGGAAAGAGGGAGGATGTGAGATTGTGCGGAAGGATCCAAGAACCTCGAGGAAGACACCAGGCCCATGGAGGCTGTGCTGCTCATCCCACGAATGTGTACAGTCTTCAGACTGGGCTGCGCAAAGCGCAGGGGGAAGACCAGCACTGAGGACACCACCTGTTGTCTTAGCCTGGATTTCCCAGCAGCCTCTTCTGTTTAGGATCTTGGCCAAGCAACCAGCAGGGTGCCCAACACACTGCAGCTTCCCCACTCATTTTATTGGTTCAAATATAATGATGCTTTCCCTTGAGAAAAATGAAAGAAAAGTATAAGCTGAACCCCAGAGCAAAAGACACCAAGTCCAGGAGAAGATTGCTTCTGAAAACAGCAGGTGGGTGTGACTTCAAAAAGAAAAAAGAAAAAATCGCTGCTATTTATTATCCCACCCCAAGAAATAATAATTGAAAGTGATAACTGATGTTCATTGTGTAATTATCATGCACCAAGGACTTTACATGATCTATCTCATTTAGTATTGACTTTAACCACTGTCAATATTTTTATTTCCTTCCATTTTTATCTGTATGTAATACACATATTTTTTTCAATAGGTGAACTATGCCCTGTATATGCTTTCTTCTTATTTTTCTCCTTACTATTTTTCTTATTATCTTCAAAGCAAATCTGTGAGGTACCTGGGTTTCTCCTCCCAGGTTACAGTGATTAATCAATTTTTTTTTTTTTTGGTACCAGGAATCGAACTCAGGACCTTGAGCTTGCCAGGCAGGCGCTTACGCCACTAAGCTATATCCCCAGCCCCCAGGTTACAGTGAGAACCCAGAGGCTCAGAAAATAAGTTGCCTGAGATCACCCAGCTGGTAAAGAGAAGGGCTGAGTTTGAACCAAAGCAGAACTGGCAGTAACACCTGTGATTTTACCCATTGCCTGCTCTCTCCCTGCTTCGCAGGTATCCTTCCCTGCAAAATGTGAATGAGAACAGACAGACTGAATGTTCCCAGGAGATCTAAAGACAGGCATTTAACAGTGCAAGGCCTGGATGTGCATAAGGTACGGTAATTGCCGTAAATCTTCAAAAACAGCCTTGATTTATAAGCCTGTGAGGACAGAGCCTGGTGACACCACGAGATGCAATTGCAAAGATGCAGGTGGTGCTAGGGTCCATCTGAGACATGCCACCATGGGAACCAGGGACCAGTCTACCAAGAACCGTCCTCTGCTGAGGATCACTTCTGTGACCACCTGACCATTTATACCTAGGAGAGGACAGAACTTACCAATGTCATGAGTGTAGGGTTGCACACAAAATCCAAGGTGTCCAGTTAAATTTGAATTTAGTTATTTAATCACCATCAATATTATAGATACATGTATACATCTAAGTGTGACAACATGCTTATACTAAAATATTATGTTCCTTACAGGAAATTCAAATTTAACTGGGCAGATTTGGCATTATTTATTGTTTATCTGAAATCCAAACTTAACTAGGTGTTTTGTATTTTTGATTGCTAAATATGGCAACCTGAGTAAAAGGTCTTTGGATTATTTTATTTTACTGTTTTATTATTTACCCCTTCCCTTCATCCTCCCAATACACTGTTGTCCTTCACATCATAAGCACAAAATTAATTCTAATTAATATAAATCTATCTAATGTGACCTCAAGTTTTTTGTTTTTTGTTCTTTTGTTTGTTTTTGTTTTTCTCCAGTACCGGGAATTGAACTCACAACCTTGCACCTGCCAGGCAGGCGCTGTGCCACTGAGCTAAATCCCCAGCCCCCTAGTTGTTTATATATATATATATACATATATATATACACACACACACACACACACACATTGGAAAATATGTCCTATTGATTTGCGTGTTTTTAAAATCCACACAAATTAAATTGTAATATTATAAATCTCATTCTGCTCTTACCTTTGTTTTTACAAACGCACGTTTCTTAAGATCATTCATGTTGCTACCATAAGCCTGGATTGTTAGTTCTGGATTTTAAATGACAGTTCATTGAATGTATAGGCCATGCTGGGCGTGGTGGCGCACGCCTGTAATCCTAGCACTTGGGAAGCTGAGCCAGGATGATCGCTGCAAATTCAAGACCAGCCTGGGCTACAAAGTGAGCTCAAGGCCAGCCTGAACTGCATAGGGAGACCCTGTCTCAAACCGCCCCCCCCCCCAAAATGTATAGGCCAGACGTTACCTGACAGTCCCCCAGGTGGCAGGCACCTCTGTAGCTTTCTTTTTTTTTTTTTTTCCAGTACCAGGAATCAAACTCACAACCTCATGCTTGCCAGGCAGGCTCAGTGCCACTGAGCTAAATCCCAGCCCTCACCTCTGTAGCTTTCACCTCCTGATTCTACAAAAACTTCCAGGTTAAACTGTCCACATATTAGATGGGCATCAAGTGAGTCTCATTGTATTTTTCTAGTTATTGGTGAGTGTGAATACAGTAATTCATCCTATGTTTATTAGCTGTTGGGTTTCACTTTTCTTGAATTCTGGGTCATACTTTTTGTTCATTTTTCTGTTGGATTTTCACTCTCTTTTACTGCATATATACAAGAATTTCCTGTAGAGTCTAGAAAGTGTCCTATAATGGAAATGTAAGGTGAGACACATATGTAATTGAAATTCTTCCAATAGATACATTTAAAAATAAAAGCAAACATGTATAAATGATTTTTGCAATATACTTTATTTAATCCAATATATTACCTAAATATCATTTAAAGATGTAATCAGTATAAAATATTATGGATAAACATTATATTCCTCTGTGCCTGCCAAGACTTCAAAATCTGGTATGTATTTCACATTTAAGACACATCTCAGTTGGACTAGGTCACACAGAAAGAGTTCAGTAGCTACCCTTCCTTCTTGGCAATTGTATTGGAGAATCCAGGCTTACAATTTAGACTCTAAATATTAATTTCCTCTTGATTTCAAAATACAATTTTGGTTTTAAAAATACATTCCTGGTCCACCCATCAGTTAATTTTGTTTATGACAACCTTTATTTAAATAATATTCTGATTTTTCTGTAACTAAGTATATTATTTTCCCTAAAATTTTTGTTTTGACCTCTTTTTAAAATTCAGCTGGGCGTGGTGGCATACGCCTGTAATCCCAGCACTTGGGAGGCTGAGGCAGGAGGATCGTTGTGAGTTCGAGACCAACCTGGGCTACAAAGTGAGCTCAAGGCCAGCCTGAACTGCATAGGGAGACCTTGTCTCAAAATAAATAAATAAATAAATAAAATAAAATTCATATCCATGAAAAAAAGACCAAAAAAATAAACTCATATCCATGTCAATGGATCCAATAATTTTATATTTTTCTTCTGTTACATTTGTGGTTTTTATCTTTCTTGGAAAGTTCTCCAATCTATTTAAGGATCTTTTTTGATATTGTAGGAAGTAGAGATCTAACTTTGTTTTTCTCCTATAGAGTGAATTGGCTTCCCAACACCATGCACTAAACCATCTCTCCTTTCCCTACTCATGTGTGAAACCATTTCTATCATACATAAACCTCACATATATACATGAATCTATTATTGAGTTTTGTGTTCTGGTATTTAATCATCCCAGTGACCCTGGTTATAAATATGATGATTAAATTATAGAGATTTTGGATAATTTGGGTGATTTAAACCCAGGGACACCTGATACTGTACAGTTAAAATTGTATTTGTCTCCATATATCAGAAACCACATTACAATGTCTGGAACACAAGGGGTTATTTTTCTCATATAACAAGAATTCTGGCCGGGTGTGGTGGTGCATGCCTGTAACCCCAGCACTCAGGAGACTGAGGCAGGAGGATCGCTGCAAGTTCGAGGTCAGCCTAGGCTACAAAATGAGCTCAAGTTCAGCCTGAACTGCACAGTGAGACCCTGTCTCAAAACAATCAAAAAAAAGAATTCTGGAGACAAACTGTCCATTACAGGTATGGTGGTTCCATGATGCACCAGGGACTCGTGTACCTTCCTGTCTTTCTGATCAGCCATATTAACATGTGGCCTTCATCCTCTTTCTAGCAAGATGGCTGTCACATCTCCCAGAATCTGTTCGCATTTCAAGAAATAAAGGAAAAGGAAGAGAGCAAAAGCAAAGAACGTACCAGCCAAGCCTGTGCCTTTTAATCAGGGAAAGATTTGCTCTCCACAAGTGGCATCCAACAGACTTCCACTAGCATCTCCTTGTCCAGAACTACATCCCATGGCCATGCCTAGCTGTGAGAGAACTTGAGAAATAGTGGGTGCTTGTTATATTTGAAGCTGAAAATAAGGCTACCCAAGGAAAATGTAGATTCTGTTAAAAAATGAAGTGGAGAATGAATTGAGGCAGGTGTCAGAGTAGGTTCATGGAAAAACAAATGACGCTTAACCAACAGGGTGTCTTGTTTGCCAGGCCACTACCTTTGTATGCTCAGTTTTATATTCTTTTTCTTAATCCTCTCCCCATCCAATTGCACAAACTTCAGATTCCATAAAACTTGAGTCTACCCCCGCTTGGCATCTGGCATTGCCACATATGCCAACACCCACATTCTACTTACTACTTTGAATTTTTCTGATTGTAGAGTGGAATGTGCAAAGGCGAGAGCACACTTCTAATTAAGTCCCCCAGGACTGACAGTTATGTTTTTTGGATCTGGACAAGGGCCTAAGAAAGGGTGTCATTTTAAGAAAAGTACAATAGTTAATAACAGCTATTTACTTGTTGAGTGCCTAGAGCTTTCTCATGTGTTTTCCTCAGTGAATTCTTACAACTTTTTGTGGCTAAGGGGACTTAAGTCACTTGTCCAAGGTCACAGAGTCTATAAGGGGCCAAATAAGGATGTTAACCTAACAGCGAAACTTTTCCATGCTTCGTACTACACGATGATGAGAAGTTTCTTAAGAGCTTTGGAACCTGTGTAGGATTGCAATATTTAGCAATAAAAATACAGGTAAGAAATGAATAGGGTTTTGTTTTGTTTTGCTGTTTACCTGAAATTCAAGTTTAGCTGGCCACCCTGGATTTAATCTGGTGACCCTACCTTTTACAGATAGCTATGAGTGCCGTGAAATGGAGAATACACAAACTATGTACATACTTTTCTTAAAAGTTCAACAAGATAAAGTGTGCAAAGTTTCTAGGCCTCGGTGAGGTTGAACCCTTCAGTGCAAAAGGGATCAAGAAGTTTTGGGTTACAAGCCTGCCTGGGTGACTAAGTCATATTCTTTCTCTCTCTGGGGACAGCTTCCCTTTCTGTTGGGATACAGGTCCATGACTCAGCATCTTGAAGCTGCCGCGTCCTGCGACAGTCTGACAGCTCCACCGCCCTCACACATGACGTTCCTGCTAGAGACATCATGTCAGCTCAGTTGTCCCTCTGGCTGTTTTCAGAGATTAGGATTGCTGTGGTGGCTGCTGGCGATGACGTGGTGAACAGCTGAAATGTCTTAAGCTGTCTAGAAACACAGCTAGGCCTGAAAACCATGTCTACTTCCATTTAGTCCTGGAAGATACTCTTCCTAAAAAAGAGGAGAGGAGATTCCATGATCAGATAAGCTTGGGAAACAATTTAATGTGTATTTATTTATCCCACATGTCCCTTGGGAATTTACAAGCAGGTGTGTGCGCAGTGAAATGCCGCGGGGTGTCCTGCTTAACTTTACCATCCACATCCCCAACTTTTTGGATGAGCTCCCTTGTTTGCAAACACCCCACCCAGCAGTTGTCCTGCGGGACTCACTTGTGGGGACCATGAGCTGCAAGATCTAGGGCTGCTGTTGTAATGAGGTTTCTAAAACAATAAAACTGCCCCTGCTCCCTCGGTGGCTTTGGGGCAGGATAGGGAGCCACACATAACCTGGGGTTGAGAGAAATACCGCAGAATATTTCTGTGCTGACCTTTTCTCTTCACACTGACCTTGTCTTCTATTTGGATGTGGATGGAGAACCTGGGAACTGTGTAAGGCCCCCGAGTCAAGGCGGGCACCAGGAGACCTGGAGACAAGCAGAAAACCGCCAGTCTCTGTCCTACCATTTCTTCCTGAGTGACCTTCAGTGACTTTCCTAGTACATTCCTTACCTTTGCTGAGCCTCGCATTCCACATCTAGAAATCAGGCAGTAATACCTCCTATGTAAGAGGGAATGAGGTGGCTTAGGAAAAGGTCTTGCACGTCCCTAATGCACAGGAGGTGCTCAGTATAGCTGAATTTCTTCCTCTGAATAAATTGAAGCAAAGACAGAAGTGTCTCTATATTAAAGACTAGAATTGCCGGGGCTCATAAGCAGGCTTGGAGTATTGATACGGGACAGACGTAGGATAGGATGTCCCCATAGGCACAGGCCAGGGCACACGAAAGGAATGTGGCTCAGACAAGCAAACCCTCATCAAATCCTAAGGCCAGTGCTGGTAGCCAGACTTGAGGTTGGGTAGGGCAGCACAACGGCCAACCAAGCCCTCCTAGACCCAGAAAAGAGCCATGAAAGACCCATTCATGGATCAGGTTTCTCTCTGAGCTTCAGCAAAAGAGGCAACGCCTGCCTTTTCCATGGTGGAAATGTAATATGAGAGTGAAATGCAGTTTATACAGGACAAGGCTTTATTGGACTCTAATAAAGCATCTGGTGGAACACACCCACACAGATAAAATTGCAAAGTAAAACAAGTATAGAGATGTTCTGTGGCTCAGAGTCGATGTTGATGTAAGGGGTGTGCATTGAACTCAGGGAGAAAAAAAAAAATGCTCATTCTCTAAATCAGCTAATAGGCCCTACCTATCCGGTTGCTGGAAAATTCCTTCTTGGTCACGACTTTGAGAGGCCCTCTTCTCTCTAGGGTTATGCAAAAGTCCTTGGAGCTTGTACCATCTAGAAGATTCAGGGAGGGTCCTGTGTTTGACTCTGCTAGGTCCACGGTCCCAGCCTAGCTCGAAGGTGGCATGTCTACAGTCTTTGAGCCAAGCTTGAGTACAAGGGACCTTAGTCCAGGCCAGAAGGATCTGTACCTGGAGTCAGAACTCCCTCAGTTCCACCCATAAGCATTCCCAAGACAGCAGAAGCCGGCGCCTCTTTTCTGAATCCCATGACATTTCTCTGTCTTGTTCTTCCTAGTCTCTGGGGAGTGTATCACATCTGGGGGATGAGCACCGCTGCTCTGCTGTCTGAGCAATCCATCAGGATTGTAAACTCAGTCCCAATAAAAAAACTAGAGGGGCAAAGTTTAACTAAAGACAGTGTATTTGTAAAGAGGAACAGGTAGGGAGAGGAAAGAAGATAGATAGGCACCCTGATAAGAAAGGGGGCTCCAGAAAGATGAAAGACCCGTGGGCCCTTTGTTCCCAGCTGCTTTTATAGGGTGGTGAGTGACCTTTCCCCCCTACAACACACACACCCAGCACTTGCCATAATTAGATTGGCTTCTAGGTACCTCTGCCTAACATCATTTCTTCGAGTAGTCTATGTGCAGCTTCTTTCTGTCCATTTGTTTACCTGTCCTTGACCTACTTTTTAAGGCCTTATCTTTGAGGTGGGTGGCTAGTTGACAAGGGCTGCCTTACTCATAGTTAGCTTAGAGTTAGTAAGGGTGCGTGTGGATAACTATTGCACTCTGTAATGACCCTAGAGTGAATGATATAGTGATTCTAGAGTGAATACACACACACACGCACATGCACACATGTTAGTGCATAGGCGTGGGTACATACCACCTTCAAGTTAGCCCGCCCTGCTTGATTCCCCTACATTTTACTGGAGGTGGGGCAGCTTAAAGTTCGTGCACCCAGCTTTTTCACTGTGTCCTGTTTGTCAGCTCTTTTTCTGGTCTCTTGGTGCAAATCCCAAGGCCATTTGGTACCTTTCTTTATTTGGCTTTTCTCTCTCTCTCTCTCTCTCTCTTTTTTCCCCCTGTCCTTGACCTGCTTCCCAGGAGAATCTCTCTAGTAATGTTTGTTTTTAACTCCTTCTAATCAGGACTAGCCAGAAGGCCTAAGGAGGTCCCGATTTCTTTTTCCCTGTCTACAAACCTCTGACCCTCTCAGTGCTCCCAAATTTCTCCTCTCCTCTCCTGCTAAGGGCTCCCTGTGGCTCGCTCCATCTTTTCCAACCTTTGAAGCTAAGACCATCTTAGACGATCCCACTCTGGTCACCCTGTCCTGGTCAGGACAGACTTAAGGGAAATCCCTGCTTCTGACTAGCTTTTTGGGATAAGGAAGGGGAGACTGTCTGCCATCCTGAGAATAAAAATACAGATTGATGTCTCAGCAAATTGACACACAAGTGGTATGTGCTTTATACTCCTCCAACCAAGTATGCTTCCAAAAGAGTTTGGATTGAGTTGATTTTATTTCTAAAATAGAGTTCGATTTTACATTCATTTTTTTGTTCTGACTTTTCATAAGAGATCCCTTTATTTTCCAAGCAAATGGTGCCTCTGGCCGGAAACTTACCCTGCCAGCAGCCAGCTCCAACCTGGGTACCCGCACCAGCCAGATGAACATCTCCCCATTTCAACTTAGTTGTTTTAAGAAGCAAATCAGTTTCTTGAAGACGCATAGCTGCTGCTGGCTTTGCAGGGTAAGGACAAGCTCCACGGGAAGAGAACAAAGAAAGAATCCTGTTCCAAGTGCTGCTCTTGGCTCCCACACCCACCCTCAGACACAGTCTCATGTTTGGAGAATACTCTGTCTCCCCTTCCTCCTCTTTGCAGTCAAGGTTGTTTGTATAAGAGCACAAGGTTACTGTCAAAGGAAAACACAACCACCTGATTTTTTCAGTGACTCAGGGCCAGGACTACAAACTAGGACTTTACTCTTTTTTTTTTTTTTT
>NW_004955452.1:428695-460820 GCF_000276665.1 Chinchilla lanigera | reverse complement strand
AGTTGTCGAGTTCTTCTTGGAGCCCCGGGAATCAGACCTGGGATCTGTCTCTCTTAGTGGTGCAGCAAAAGCAGCTGCTTTTTCTCAGTCTCTTTGTTTTCTCTCCTTGGCCTCCTCCTCATCATGGCTATAGAGTACTGAGGAGGCAATTCTTACTAACATCTCAAGTGAGCTATCTGGGGTGAAAGCCATTCTTTGTAGCTTTTTCTCTCTAGGACTTTACTCTGAGATGGAAATAAATCTCCTTGAGGCCTCTGAGCAAAAGAGGGTGGCTTGGCTTCTGGTGAGGTGATTGTATGCTGCTTTTTTTTTTTTTTAATGAAAGAGAGAAGAAAAATAAAAATGTCAATCCAAGGATCTGGAGAGGGAGATGGGTGGGGCCCATTGCTAGGGAAGACACTAACCCCCCGATTGTCAGAGCTGCCTCAGCCTTCCCGTCCATTCATCTACAGGTGGTCAGAAAAAGGCTAGAGGAGAGCCACCAACCTGCTAAGGAAGGCCAGCCTGGAAGAGGGGCAATACTTGACATTTGGGGTCATACATTATGAGTTTGTGACTCAACTTTTCCATTTGGAGATATTCAACCATCGCTTATTGAGCAACTATTACATGCCAAGGAACGTGTCAAGTACCAAGGAGACAAAGATGAATAAAAAGACCCACTGTCCTAAAATTTAAGATCATAATTTATCTAAGCCTCAATTTACTTGTATCTCCAATGGGTATGATAATTCTACTTCACAGGATTGCCAAGAATATTAAGTGCAGCTGGGTACGGTGGAACACTCCTATAATCCCAGCACTCTGGGAGGCTGAGGTAGGAAGATCACAAGTTCAAGCCCAGCTTGGGCAATATAGCAACTTCAAAGATTCTGTCTCAAAATTTTAAAAGTCGTGATTTAACTCAACACAAAAGTCCTGCATTTAATCCCCACTACCACACACACACACACACACACACACACAAAGAATATTAAATGACAGTAAAGAGATTTGCTTCTGTTATCTATAAAACACTACACAAATGCTCTTTTTATATCTATTGCAAGCTTGATCAAAAGATGCTCGAAGCAGTAGGTCATTAATCTTTTTCCTTTTTTTAAATTTAACAATTATTTATTTATTTATTTATATTTTTTTTGGTCTTTTTGAGATAGGGTCTTACTATGCAGTTCAGGCTGGGCTTGAGCTCACTTTGTAGCCCAGACTGGTCTCGAACTCACTGTGATCCTCCTGCCTCAGCCTCCCGAGTGCTAGAATTACAGGGGTGCACCACCATGCCCAGTTATTAACAATTTTTTAAACAAGCTCAAATTTATTTCTAAAAAAAAAAGCTAGAAAGATGACACAAAGAATGATACACTGGTAAATGTTTAGCAATTGATTGTCCGGGGAGGGGGAAAAAAAAAAGAAAGAAAGAAAGAAAAAATTTACATCGATTTTCATGGTGTAAATACTGTGGGCCTATGTATCTGTGGAGTCTGCCAAATTTATAATTTTAAGCAATCTCAGAAGGTATTCAAAAAACAAATTGAGTCTGTACTGAAAATCTGCAGATTTTTTCTTATCATCGTTTCCTAAACAATGCAGTGTAACCACTATTGACATAGCATTCACATTCTATTAGGGATCATAAGTGTCTGGAGATGATTTAAAGTACATGGAGGATGCAAATAGACTATATTCAAGCACTGTGTCATTTTATATGAGAGATTTGAACATCCATGGATTTTTATATTCTTGGGAGGTCCTGAGCCCAATCCTTCATGGATACTAAAGGTGGCTCTATTCCTACTGTAAACAGATTCAAGATGCCAACACGATATCACTGAATGCACTGTTGGGAAAATAATAGCACACCATTAAAAGAAAAAAAGAACTTTTCTCCTGAACAATTTGGGAATCAGCCACCAATCTGATATATCACTGCCAAATAATATAGTATTTCCCACCAACTTAGACATTCCACAATTCTACCTCACCACAGCAAAACAAGAAAAATCATAAAACTGACATTAACTGACATCTATTCCAGAGACCTCATGCAGATTTCACTACTTGCCCCAATAGTCCTTGAGAGCAAAAAGATCCAGGTCAGAATCACATGCTGCAAAGTTTCTTTAGATTCCTTAAATCTGGAGCTGTTTCTCAGTTTTTCCTTGACACTCAGGACCTTGACATTTTTAAAGATTCCATGCCAGTCATTTTATAGAATGCCCCCCTCCCCTGTTTGGGTTTGACTGACATTTCCTCACAGTTCTATTTAGATTTGGCATCTCTGGCAGAAATACCCTAAAAGCAACAACTCCTAGTTTTTCTCTTTGGACCTTCACAGATGGAGCACCTGGTAGACATACCCCATTAGTTCTTTGTTTTTTGTCTTGTTTTGTTTTTCTCCTGGTACTAGGAATCGAACTCACAACCTTGCACTTGCCAGGCAGGCGCTGTGCCGCTGAGCTAAATCCCCAGCACGTGCCCCATTGTTGATGCTGTATATTGAGATTAAAGTGATGTCTCCCTTTTCCACTGTGAAGTTATTTCTCCTTTTGTAATTAGTTAAGTGTCTTATAGAGAGGTACTTTGAAACCATATAAAACCCTGTTTTCCATGGCATTTTCAATTTGTTTCTTTATTGATTTATATCTGATTTCTTAGGTTAGGCCATATATTTGAATGTATCATTATCATGGCTTTTGATACCAACTTGTCCCTGATTTGGACAGAAGGACATAATTTTTTTGAGTGCTTTTGTTCTTTCTAGCACAACATGTTTCTGATTCATCCCTGTACTGACTCCATGCCAGTCTTGGAAGCAGTCACTTTCCAAAGTGTCCTGATTCCTTGGACTCCTTAATGAGGGTTGGATAGTTGTGCTCATTGCTGTGGGGATGCCATTCCTCCTAGGCCCCACTGGACAGAAATAAGCAATGTTCATGCACATTTAAATTTTTTTTTTGGTACCGGAAATCGAACTCAGGACCTTGCACTTGCCAGGCAGACACCTGTGCCACTGAGCTATATCTCTGGCCCTGCACATTCAAATTTATGTTTATTTCAATAGCTATCTGTCGGCATGCATTGAAAGCCACAAATTCATACTGAAGTTTCCAATTTCAACACAGAAAACACATGCATGTATCTTCTTTCTCAAACATTAAAAATTAGTTTTGTTTTGTTTTTGCAGTACTAAAGATCAAATCCTGGGCCTCACACTGAGGCATATCAGCAGCCCTTTTTATTTGTATTTTTGAGTCAGAGTCTCATTATATCACTAAGATACCCAGCCGGGATTCCAAGTTTTAATCTTCCTGCTTCAGCCTTCCAAAGTGCTGACAGTGCTGGGTGTGTTGGTGCATGCCTATAATCCCAGCACTCGGGAGGCTGAGGCAAGGGGATCATTGCTGAGTTCGAGACTAGCCTGGGCTACAAAGTGAGTTCAAGGCCTGCCTGAACTACATAGCAAGATCTTGTCTCAAAAGGACAAAAACAAAAAAACAAACAAACAACAACAAAAACCAAAGTGCTTATTTTACGGGCCTGCACCACCACACCCATCTAGGTCCTTTCTCTCTCTCTCTGTCTCTTAATTGAAACATAATTCACATACCACAAAATTCACCTAAAGCGTATGACTCAGTGATTTGTAGTATATTTACAAGGTTGCACACCATCACCATGTTCTAATTCTGGGACAACTCCATCATCTCCAAAAGAAACACTAAATCCATTAGCGGTCACACCCTGATCTCCCGCTCACCTCCACTGAACTCCAGCAACCCCTAATCTACTTTCTGACTCTATGTATTTGCCTATTCTGGACATTTCAGTGGATACAATATGTGACCTTTTGTGTCTACTCCCTAGCATAATCTTTTAAAGATTATCCATGTTGTAGCATGTGTCAGCACTTCATTTTTATACCCAAATAATATGGCATTGTATGGATACAAGGCATCTGGTTTAACCATTCCATCAGTTGGTGGACATTTAGATTGCTTCCACTTCGGCTATCACGAAAAATATACAAACATCCATGCATAAACTTTTATATGGACATCTTTTTTCCAATTCACTTGAGTATATACCTAGGAATGGAATTGCTGCATCAAACAGTAATTTTGTGTTTAATTTTTTGAGAAACTGCCAAAATATTTTTCAAAGTGGTTATTTTATTATATCGTGGGTTTTTCCCCCATTCATTTCAACATTGTATGATTTTACTTTCCAGTTCTGAGGATTCTGATTTCTCCACATTTCCTTCAATAACTGTTATTATCTATCTTTTTGATTATAGTCATTCTAGTAGGAATGAAATGATATCTCATTGTTGTTTTTGTGTAATTATTGCCTTAATTATATTAAGCATCTTTTCATGTGCTTATTAATCATTTATATTTCATTTCTGCAGAAATATCTTCAAATGCTTTGCCTATTTTACATTGGATTATTTGTCCTTTAGTGTTGAATTTTGAGGGATTTTTATATTCTGGATATAGACCCTTATCAGATATAGAATTTGCAAATATATTTTTCTATCCTGTGGGTTGTCCTTTCACTTGTATAATAGTATCTTTGAAGCACAAAAGCTTTCAATTTTTAAAAGTTTTTTATTTTGTTAGTAGATGTTTGCAGTTCCTGTAGTTTACAATCTTCTTGGGGAGTGGTTACATGTACATACAACAGCTTGTTTTCTTTTTCTTTTTAAATCTCTTCCTTTTTCCCTTCCCCTCCCTAAGCTTTCAATTGTTTTGTTGTTGTTTTGTTCTGTTTTGTTTTGTTTTGTTCTGTTGAGACCGGGTCTCACTATGCAGTTCAGGTTAGACTTAGCTCACTTTGTAGCCCAGGCTGGTCTTGAATTTGCAGCCATCCTCCTGACTCAGCTTCCTGAGTGCTGGGATTACAGGTAAGTGCCACCACGCCCGACTAAGCTTTCAATTTTAATGAAGTAATTTTATCTATTTTTTTCTTCAGTTGCTTGTGCTTTTAGTGTCATGATGAAGAAACCATTACCTAATCCAAGATCATGAAGATTTACCTCTATGTTTTCTTTTAAGAATGTTATAGGTTCAGCTTTCACATTTAGGTCTTTGACTCATTTTAAGTTTATTTTGGTATATGTTGCCCAGTTTCATTCTTTTGCATATTTATAACCATTTGCTTCAGCACCATTTGTCTAAAAAAAAATTCTGTCCCTATTGTTTTAGCATCAGTGAACCATAAATGTGTGAGTTTGTTCCTGGTCTTTCATTTCTGTTCAACTGATGTGTTTAGTTGTGTATTCTTTTTTCTTTTCTTTTTTTTTTTTTTTGGTACCAAGAATTGAACTCAGGAACTTGCACTTGCCAGGCAGGTGCTTATGCCACTGAGCTATATCCCTGGCCCTCAACTGTGTGTTCTTAAACCTTGCTACAGTCTTGGTTACGATGGTTTGAAATAGTTAGGTTATTTTCATTATTATGCATGCTAGGCAAACATTCTATCCCTGAGCTATGCCCCCAGCCCCTCTAGTGGTAACTTTTGAAGTGGGGAAGTATGAATCTTCAAACTTCATTTTTTTTTTTTTTTTTGTACTGGGAATTGTACTCAGGACCTTGTGCTTGCCAGGCAGCCGCTTGTGCCCCTGAGCTGTATCCCCAGCCCAATTTTTTCAAAATTGTTTTGGCTATTGTGAATACCTCAAATTTCCATATGAATTTTAAGTTCAGTTTTTCAGTTTCTGCTATAAAACCACAGCTAGAGTTTCAGTGTAGATTGCATTGAATTGTTTCACTAATTTGGAATGTATCAGTACCTAACAATATGAAGTCACACATTTATGGTTAGTATAGATGTTTACAGCTACATTTCCCTTTAACCACTATTTTAGTTGCATTCAATCTATTTTATTGTGTTGTGGAGTTTTTTCCCATTCATCTCAAGGAAGTTTCTTTTTTGTGTCATTGGTTATTTAAAAATGTGTTGTTAAATTACCACATATTTGTAAATTCCCCAAACATCCTTCTGTTATTGATCTCTAATTCCATTCCATTGTGGTCAGCAAACATAATTTATGTGATTTCAACCCTTTTGAACCTATGGGCACTTGTTTTGTGACCCAAAATATGGATAAATTTGGAAAATTTATCATGTGCTCTGGAGAGGAACTTTTATTCTGCTATTGTTGGGTGAAGGCTTCCATAGATGCTTATTTGGTCTAATTGCCTTTTTGTGTTATTTAAGTCTTCTGCTTCTGTTATGGTTTGTGTCTGCACGTCCCCTCAAATCCTCATGCAGTCATGGGGCGGGCTTCTAAGATTTGTGATTGATCCACAATCCAGTGCTGGGATCATGGGTGTGAGTTCTACACTGCCCTGCGGTGGATAGTTTGCATACAATGTAAGGGAGGGAAAGAGGCTGCTTGCCACCATTCCTCCCTTTTGCTCTTGGTTTTGCTGTGTTCTGTCACCATGAACGCTTGCCCTCTGCCATGTGCTACTCTGCCTTGGAATCAGCCCAGGATGGACTGAAACCTCCACAAACTGTAAGTTTAATAAACCTTTCCTTCCTTAATTTTGGGAATCAGGTATTTTGTCCCAGCAATGAGAAAAAAGTAATTGAGACAACTTCCTTGTTGATTTTCTGTCTAATTATTCTACCATTGTTGAAAGACAGATTTTAATTCTTCAACTCTTGTTGACTTATGTATTTCTCCCTACAATTTTGAGAATTTTTGTTTCATGTGTTTTGGAGCTCTCATTATTACATGTATGTTTATAATTCTTCATATTTTGACCCTTTTATCACTATAAAATATGCTTTTCCTCTAGTAATAATTGTTGCCCTTGTATCTATTTGGTCTGTTATTAGTATAACCACTCCAGCTCTTTTTTTTTTTTTTTTTGGTTACTAGTACACAGTACATCTTTTTCCATCCTTTTACTTTCCACCTTCTTCTATACTTGAATCTATTTCTTATTAGACAGCATATAGTTTAATCATGTTTTTATTCAATCTTTCAGTATCTGCTTTTCAGATGGAGTATTCAATCAATTTACATATAATATAGATACAAATAATGTTGGATTTACATCTACTGTTTTGCTATTTGTTTTCTATATGTTATATGTTTTTGTTCTCTGTTTGTCTCTCACTACCTTCTTTTGTGTTGAATGGACAGTTTCAGTGTACTGTTTTAATTGCTTGTCCTTTCACTACATACACTTTTAGTTTTGCTTATTTCCTTAGTGGCTGCTCTAGGAATTACAATTAACCCAATTTATCATCATCTAGTTCAAATTAATAGTAAATTTCAACAGTATAAAATTTTTTCTCTTGTATAGCTCCATTTCCCTCCCTCCTCTTTCAAATGTTATTGCCATATAATTTCTTGTATGTTTTTGTGTCTATTAATACATATTTATAATTACTTTTATGTAGTTATCTTCTAAATCAGATAGGAGAAACAGAGTTATATACAAAAAATGCAATTATGTTACCTTGTATATGTATTTATACAACTATTTTTATTAGTGTTTTTTATTTCTTCATGAGGATTCAAGTTACTGTCATAAGGTCTAGTGTATTTTCAGTTTAGTCAAAAGAATTCCCTTTAATACCTTGGTGGTGCTGGTCTACCAGTGTTGAATTCTCTGGATGCACTGCTCCCTGCCCCATGGAGACCACTATAAGGCAGACCTGAGCAGGACTTAAATTAATCAATTGGTTTTTCATGTTCACTTGTGAATCTGTCCAAGGCCTAGGCTCCTTATCTGAAAATGGTGGACTCATAGTAAGTGAACCTCTGTGAGTCATTAATCCCTACTACAGCCTGTAATGGCAGATGAAGCCAGAAAGCCTCAAAAGATAGGACAGGATCACAGCCAAGGACACCTGGATCAGATCTCAACGAGATAAAGCCTATAGCCTCAGGCATCTCATTCTTCAGTGGATTAATTTAACACCTTACTTAGAGAAGTCCTTGAGTGGCTCTGCCCTTTTTGAGTACTCTCCTCCCTTCTTCTGATAACCAAATAAATATGGGTGACCCAGAAGTTCTTGGTCTTAGCCGTGAGAGAATTAAGAATTATATGAGAGGGCTTTGATCTTACTGGAGCCCTGAAATCATTCCATTTGCCTCTATTTAGCCTTCATTGTACACTTGTTCAGGAGATTGTGGACCTAATCAGCCTGCAATAACTAGGAGATATTATTAACCCCATACCCCTCCAGATGTTTTAAGGATATTCTTGTTGGATGTAGAATTCTCTGTTGGAAAGTCTTTTGGACCCTGCACTTTTCTGGGGGGGTTGGGTACTGGGACCCAAGCTCAGGACCTCACACTTGCCAGGCAGGCCCTATGCCACTGAGCTAAATGCCCGGCCGCTGACCCTGCACTTTAAATGTACTTTGTGCATTGCATTCTCACCTCTATGACTTCTGGTAAAAAATCAGCTGTTAACTTTGTTGGTGATCCCTTGTATGTGATGAGCTGTTTCTCAGAACTTCTCTTTGTCTTTGTCTTTGTCTTTTGAAAATTTCTATTATAATATGTGAAACTCTTTTGAGTTTCTCCTTCCTGGAGGTCGTGGAGCTTCTTAGATATGTAGATTATAGTTTTTCATCAGATTTGAGGAGTTTTCAGCCACTGTTTTTTCAAATTTTTTTTCTGCCCCTTCCTTCTTCGGGACTCCTATGGTGCACACATTTGTATACTTGAGAGCATCCCACAGCTGTCTAAAGTTCTGTTCATTTTTCTTTTTTTTCTGCCCCTCCAGCTGGATGATCTCATTTGACCATAAAGTTCATTAGTTCTTTATTCCACTTCTGAAATCTGCTTTTGAACCTTTCATAAGATTTTCATTTCAGCTATAATTTTCAAATCTGTGGTATCCATTTTGGTTCTTTTAAAAATAATTTATATCTTTATATTAACCTCTACTTGGTAAAAAAAAATTCTTCTCATACTTTTTTTTTTCATTTTTGAGACATCTTTTCCTTTAGTTCTGAATATATTTTAGATAATCAGTTTTTGGTTTTTGGGTTTGGGGTGTTTTTTTGAGACAGGGTTTTACTATGTAGTTCAGACTGGCCTTGAACTCACAGGGATCCTCCTGTCTCAGCCTCTTGAGTGCTGGGATTACAGGAATGCAGTACCATGTCTGGCTAAATAGTTCATTTAAAGTTTTTGTCTGTTAAATTACATATCTGCAGCTTCCTCAGGGAATTAGCCCATTAATCACTTTTTGGGGGAAAGGGTACCAGAGATTGGACCAGGGCCTTATACATGCTGTATAAGCATTCACCACTGAGCTACATCCCCAGTCCTTTTGAATTTCTTTTTCTTAATTTTGAGACAGAGTTATTCTAAGTTGTCCAGGCTGGACTTGAACTTATGATCCCCCTATCTTACTCTCCCAAGTAGCTGGGATTGCAGGCATATCCCACCAAAGTGTTAATCACTTTTTTCCCTGTGTAGGGGTCATATTTTCTTGTTTCTTTTTATATATCATAAACTTTTTGTTAAAACTAGACATTTTAAGTACAGTAAGTCCCCAACTTACAAACCAATTCTGTTCCAGGAGAACTTTCCTAAGTTGGATTTGCCCGTAAGTCCAACAAAGTGAGCCTTAAACACCTTTGACACAAATATACAATGTAAAGCACAAACCAAACACACATAAAAATATTGTAACAAAACTATTTTTACTTTTATAGTTACCTTAAAATGATGGCACAGTACAATACAACAAAAGAACTTATTTTTCTTTTTGCTTCCATGATTATTGCTTTGTAATTCCTAGCAGTCCCCTCCACATCACCACTGCTTTTCCTCTTGCTTCTGGACACACTGGGCTCTGATTGAACACTGTCCTATCCACCATCACACTATACAGTTAGTACACAGCAGCACAACTGTGACAATGTCTGGCAGACCCATGAGCTACTTGAGAGATTTGTGTGCATCCTTGTTTTGTTTTGGTTTGGTTTTTGGTACGTAGAAATCGAACTCATGACCTCGCGCTTGCCAGGCAGGCGCTGTGCTGCTGAGCTATATCCTCTTGTGTGCATCCTTGAATGTTCATAATGCAAGATCCATTCATATCTGTGAAAGTTAGCAACTCAAATTTTCCTAAGTTGGGGATTTACTGTAGTATAGTATATCAATTCTGTTCATTTTGTTTTGTTTTGTTTTTGTTTTTCGCTTTTCTTCCAGTACCAAGAATCGAACTCACGACCTTGCGCTTGCCAGGCAGGCGCTGTGCCGCTGAGCTAAACCCACAGCCCCAGTGTGTCAATTCTGGGTATCCAATTTCTCCCTGCTTCCCAGGGTTTGTTATTATTTGCTGCTGTTACTATCTAGTGTTCTTACTGCAGTTATTTATTTCATGACTGTTGGGAACAAATTGCATAAAGTTCATATTCTTTGTTGTGTGTGGTCACTGAAGTCTTTCCTTGTTACAGTTAGTGGTCAGCCAATAATCGGACAGAGATTACCTCAAGTACCATGAACTTCCGGGTCTCCCAGTCTTTGCCAAGAGCTATGTATATGCCGTCAACATTCAGCCAGGCAACTAACAACTCTGCTTTAGTCTTCGCTTCCTGTCCTCAAGGGCTGGCAGAGGTAAGAGCTTAAGGTCTTCTCAGGCTTCTCCTAAGCACGTAGACAGCCCTTGATGTAATCATGGCTCCATGTATCCCTGTGGTTTTCTAGATTCCCAAGAGAAGGTCAGAGTTTTCATAACCCTTATGAATTCACAAGTCTTTCCTGTTAGGCTTCTGGTTAGCCTACTGTTTGTACCAACTGCTATCCACTATCTCAGGCAATCACAAAGTTAAATTATGCCTGATATGTTTCTCACAAACACCTCTGGAATAAAGCTTTCAGCACTGGGTAAACTCCAAGTCAAGATAAATAAAGGTAGCTTTGCAAGTGGAGTCTGTCAGGAAATAACCAGACAAGACAAGTCAAATAATGACAATCCTCTGAAAATGATACTCTGAAGGACCCGCAGCCCCGCTGAGCTCCTTCCGGCAGCCATCTGGTTGCCAGCTTTCTCTGTGATTGTGGGTGGTTGCTTATCCTGACTACCACAGAACTGGAAAGGTGGTGATAGAAATAGCATGAATTCAAATATGATAACGCTTGCTGTTCTCACTAAGATTTAGCCATTCTCGAAAAAAGAAAAAAAAAAAAAAAAAAAGCATGCCCCGTATTGCTCCAAGCCTCTGGTTAATTTCCAGAGTCCTGTGAAGTTGGTTCCTGCTATTTTTGGCTGTTCTCTTCTTGCTTTTAGAGAGACTTTTCAGAGGTCCTTACTCTGCCGTTTTCACTGACTTCTTGACCTAATGATTTATTAACACATTTATTTATTTCACTAATTCATGTACATTGCAAATCTTCCATGTCTGCAGTCACCTCAATCCCATGCAGTAGTCCTGCCCATCCTACAGCCCATGCTGGGGCTTTCTCACTTTGCCCAGGCTCTGGCAACCCACACTAGGCCACACCTGACGCAAATGCCACTTCCTCCTTGCCGGGGTACCTGTACCAGGCTGACCTGTGTGACAAGACCCTCTTGGCCCCATTCCAAGCAACACCTGCTTTTCTCCACCCTGCCTAGTGGTTTTAGGGCTGAATTGCTCAGGAACAGAAAGGGAGCTGAAATGGTTTTCTTTTCTAGAAAAGAAAAGAGAATTGAGCGGTCAAGTGAGATGCTCTTAAATGCACAGCAAGTGAAGGTAAAGTCAAGAACAGCCCGAGGTCATCTGCCTCCCAGTAACTTGGTTTCTTTTCTGTTATAGTAGCTACAAACAGTGCTATTATTAGTGGGCACTTTCCGGTTGTTCAGTTTGATGTCTGTTTGTCTATTATTTCCTCACCACTCAATTTATACAGTCACCCAGGCACTTAGGATCACGTTACCCTGTTGTATTTCTCCTTATTACCCTCATCCCTAATTGACATTTTTTTTTTATTGTTCAGTTACTTATTCCCCAGCTCTAAGAGGCAGGGACTGTGTCTGTCATGTTCACCCCTCTGTTCTCAATATTTATGCTAGAGGCTGCTTCATAGCTAGTACTGAATGTGTATTTTTTGTTGTTGTTGTTGTTTTCCGGTACCAGGAATCGAACTCACGACCTTGTGCTTCCCAGGCATGCACTGCTGAATGTGTATTTATTGGGTGAACTAGGCACAGAATAGTTTCCCTTCTAGTTATCATAAGAGACTCAAAAATGTTAAATGATTTCCTGAGGTTATATGCTAGCAATGCTCCATTTGTTGGGTTAGGTTTCTGCAAGTATAGCAGTAGAAACCCAGATTGTAACTGAGCACTAGGCTTCCTGGATAATGACTACATTTCCCACCCTCTTTTGCAGCCAAGTGTGGCCATTGCAGTTGAGCTCAAGCAATGGGACATAGATGTGATTGATTTGTACATCTCATGAGAAGTGTCCTTGAAGGTGACTTCCCCTTTATCCTTTCTTCAGGCTGGAATACAGACCTACATAGCCATATCAGAGTATGAGTTCGGCTTGGGAATAGTGGCGTAAAATGCAGAGCAAGAAACTGGGAGCCTAGATCTCTGACACTGAGGAGAGTCATACAAATCCCAGATCACTAGCTGAGCCTTTGTGACCCAGAAAAGTAAACACAACCTATGGACTGAATTGTCCCCCACACACACAATCCAAATATTGAAGCCCAATCTCCTGATGTAACTATTTGCAGACAGGGCCTTTAAGGAGGTAAAGCTAGATGAGGTCATATGGTGGGTCTTCTGATCCTATAAGAATGGTGTCCTTGGGGCCGGGGATGTAGCTCAGTGGTAGAGCTCTTGCCTTGCATGCCCAAGGCCCTTGGTTCAGTCCCCAGCACCACATACATAAAAGAACCAACAATAATTTAAAAAAAAAAAAAAAAAGGAATGGTGTCCTTATAAGAACAGGATGACATACGTCTAATCCCAACATTCAAGAAGCTGAGGCAGAGAGGTCTCCATGAATTTGAGGTCAGTTTGGGCCACAGAGTGAGTTCAAAGCCAACTCGAACTACATCATGAGACCCTGTCTGAAAAAAGAAGAAAAAGACAAGATAGCAGAGCCCTCTGTCTCCATGTACACACAGAAGAAAGACCAGCAAGCTCACAGCAAGTAGATAGCCATCTCCAAGGTAGGAAGATATGCCTCACCAAAATCCAACTGTGAATGGCACCTGATCTTAAGCTTCTGGCCTCCACAAACCATGAGAAAATGAATCTCTGTTGGTTAAACCATGGTGTCTGTGGTAGTTTGTTCTGTCAGCCCTAGCAGACTAATATGGCTTTCACTTTGTTTAACTGCTTATAATTTAGCATTTTCCCCACAAGAAAAATGCACAAGGAGACTAAGAGTTTTTCAACAGCCAAAGGAAAACATGGTCACCACAGAGACACACAGAGCTAGCTATAGATATTTGTTCATCAGTAGATATTTACTAAGTGCATACTAGACACCCAACCCTGTTCTAGGCATTTAAGGTACAAGAGCGAACCAGAGAGAGAAAGACGCCCACGCTCTGGATAGGATGCAGGTAGATAAGCGTTTTGTGGGGGTGAGGAGAGGACAAGAGTTTAGCTTTGGACATGCTCAGTTTGGGATGTCTATCAGACATCCAAGTGCAGAGGGAGTAGACGATCAGCAATAACCATAATAGACACGCAGATAACATATAGAGTGTGTTAAAGGTGATAATAGTGTGAGGAAGGGCACCCAGAGCAGGTTAAGTAGCACAGAGAGTACGAGGTAGAGGAGGAAGTTAGTGTTGTAAGTAGTGTGGTCAGGGGAGGTTTCTCTCTATGACGTCATCTACCAGGATGGGATGAGCCAAGAGGCCCTCCTTGGAGTCAGTGCTGTGCTATTGGTGAACTTTTCACCTCCAAAACTTTAACCTGAATGGATCTCTTTTCTTTGTGAAGTGCCAGCCTAGGGTATTTTATAATAATAATGGAAAACAGACAAATACGATACAGTAATTCTATTTTTAATTTTTTTGAGGAGACACCTTACAGGGTTTTTTTGAGCACTTATACAATTTACATCACTGCTAACAATGCAAAAGGCTTCCCGTTTCTACACATCCTCACCAAAACACCTGTTATTTCCTGAATTTTTTTTCAATAGCAGTCACTCTAGCAGATGTGAAATTGTATCTCATTGTAGTTTTGCTCTGCATTTCCTTAATTAGTAACATTGAGCAGCTCTTCAGGTGGTTACCGGCAATCTGTATGTCTTCTCTGGAGAAATGTCTATTCAATTCCTTTTCCCTGTTGAGAATTGAGTTGTTTGGGTTTTCACTGTTGATTTTTAGGAATTCTCTATATATTCTGGACTTTAGTCCTTTGTTGTATATATGATTTGCAAATATTTTTCCCATTATGCAGGTTCTCTTTATACTCTGTTGACAATGCGTTTGGGGTACACAAAATTTTTAATTTTTATGAAATCTAATGTGTCTGTTTTTCTTCTGTATCCTGTGTCTTTGGTGTCATGTCCAAGAAATCACTGAAAAATTCAGTGTTGTGAATTTTTTGCCCTATGTTCTCTTCTAAAAGTCATAGTTTTAGGCCTGACTTTAGAGTTTTGATCCATTTTGAGTTAATTTTTATATATGCTTTAACATAGGATCCAACTTCATGTAGGTAGACAGTTTCACAAGCTCCATTTTTAAAGAATCTCCATTATAAAAAATCTCTATAAAGACCGTAATACTCAGTTTGTATATTGACTAATTCAACCTTTACAGAAATATCACAGATGTATGTTTTTACATACACATAAAATCCATGCTGGTATCTCATTGCAATAGAGCACCCCTCCCCGGGGTTGGTAGACCTCCTTTGGCCATCAGACCCTAATCTAGGATTTTCTCTGCTTTCCACTGGAGCCAAGATCTAAGGAAGGGAGTTGTTGGGGGACAAAGGTGGGGGTGGGGGTCAAAATAGGGCTCAACAAAAGCAGAAAGCAGAATGACCCCAAGACACTGGCAACTGGGAATACTTTGCTTTTAGAATTAAAAAAAGAACACACAAAAAACAGTCTCCCTAGACCTTACTTTCTGGAGTGCAGATGAGCAATTGCCTTCCTCACTCACTAATCTTTCTCACTTGAGGGGCTGTGATAGGCTGGTGGAGGATGTGTTGTCATAGAGGTAGTACAGTGCAGAACATATTTCTCCAATTCTCCCATCAAAACTGGGCTTCCCTGTTCAGGCACGAAGCAGGCTCTGAATCTGCAAGGACAAACGGGCCAGGTCCTGGCTGGTTAGCAGAGGGAGGAGAAAGGATTATGTGTGCTGGAGACATCAATCTTCACTAGGCTCCACTTTTTAATATAATATTTAGTTTAATTTCATAATAATGTTTTAAAGGGACAGAGAATAGGAACAAAGAACTAGAGATAGAGATCATGAATGATGACTCTAGGAATTTTGGTCAAAGAAGAATAAAAAAGTAAATTGCATGTGGCAAGGGAAGAGGGGTCAAGGTTAAGTGCCGTGTGTGTGTGTGTGTGTGTGTGTGTGTGTGTGTGTGTGTGTAATAGGTAAGAAAAGTAATAGATGATACTAGGAATGATCTAGAAGATGGCAAAAGAGCTAATGTTGTAGGAAAGAGAAGAATTGCTTGACCAGACCCAAGGAGATGTGGGCTAGTTCTGGTAGTTCCCATATTAGCCAGAAGCACAGAGTTTCACCTATGAGAATAGGTGGAAGACAAGAGAGGTGGGGAAGATGGAGGTTGGGGAGCGAAGGAGAAAGCAGAGAGTGTGAAATAGTCATTCTGGAGAGGAGAAGGAGTGGAAGAGGGACAAAGTAGTGCTGGCCTGGCAGTATTAAAATCCCATTGGAAGATGATGGCTGAGAATCTAAAGTGAAAGACCAGCATAGCATGATTATATGCTCTTCTCTAGCCTTAGTTAGCTTCAGTGATGGTGGCGTTTTTCAATTTTAATTTAAATTTATTAATTAAATTAATAAGTAAATTAAGGATGGAGGGGCTGGGGATTTAGCTCAGCGGCAAAAGCGCCTGCCTTCGGTTCCTGGAACCAGAGAAAAACCAAAAAAAAAAAAAAAATTAAGGATGAAGGACTTACAGTTTAATTTTCATAAACTCCAGTTGGTCTGTTTTTCTTTTGTTGCCTGTGCCTTTGATGTTATATCCAAGAAACCACTGCCAAATCCTGCCCAGGCACAAGGTAGGTGGAGACTTGAAGTTTATCAAAGACCATGGAATTATAGCTGGACAGAAAGAGAGAGAGAGAGAGAGGACATTAAGGGACAAGAAACTCTGCTATACTTTGGATCTTGAATGTCCCCCAAAGACACATGTGTGAAAGGCTTGGTCCCTATCATCATGCTGTGTAAAGGTGGCAGAACCTTTAAGATGTGGGCTAAGTGGCAGGTCTTTAGATGACTGAAGGTGTATTGCTGAAGGTATTGTGGGACCCAGTCCCACACTGTTCCCTCTGTCTTTGCTTCCTGGCTCATGCTGTGAGCAGTTCTGCTGTGTCACCTACTCCTACCATGTGGCGCTGCCTCACTACAGGCCCAAAACAATTGGGCTCACTCATCATGGAATGAAATCTCTGCAGCCAAGAGCCAAACTAAACATTTTCTCATTATGAATTACTTGCCTCAGGTATTTTGTTACAGTGACAGAAAGCTGACTAACACAAGCCCCAAAAGAAGCACTGGAGGTTTCAATGTTCGAAGATTATCACAGCATGTACTAAAGAGAATGAACTAGAAAGATGGGATAAGAGATAGAGTCAGATGTATGAAGTTTATGTGGTGGCTCATGAGTAAAAACATAATTTGATCATAGGAGCAAAGGACTGCCACTGAGTGGTAATCATGAGCATTGTAGGGGGTGGTCAGGGAACTGAGAAGATTGGGGCTTGGAAGGGTCACCCACATATGACATTGTCATGGCTTAAGATGGGAGTCAGGGCAGAAATTTTTAGAGAACTGGGAGCCCAGACCATTGAGAAAAGAGAGAATGAGCCAGAAGTCAGCCGAAGACAGTGACAGTGAGGGGTGGAGTATGTCATCTGATGCCTGAGGGTCACAGCTGAGGGGTTTCAAGATGAAAAGAGAGAAGATCTGCACCTGGCAAGAAGGAGCAACAAGGACGCCTGTACTACCCCCTGGACTGGCAGTACAGGATGTGGGAGGAAACAACCACTGCATGACAAGGCAGCAGGCCAAGCAGAGTCTCCAGAAAGCCAGGTTTCTGTGGTGACCAAAGAGTGCAGGGAACACCATGGAACATGGCAGGACGTAGGGATTTGCTGATAATGGACTTTGAACTCCAGAGAGCACAGCGGAAGATTACTGGGAGTCAAGGGAGAGTGAGACAAAGGGATAGAAAAGGACATTCTGGAGCCACCCAAGATCTGCAAGCCCAGGATGAGGGGCAACCTGGATTTCCGGACTCTCCAGTTATTGCCAAACACCAGGATAAAGGGCCCAGTCTGGGGACAGATGGCAGTGGCAAGGCAGGGGACCTGGCTGTTTACAGGGGCACAGGAGCCTCTCCTGTTTTGTGGAGGAGGAAGATCTCACTCAGAATAGTCTGTCCCTCCTGCCTACTCTCTCCATTGAGAAAACTGCTTCTGAGAGGCAGGGTCACACCCATCCTGGTCTCCTCTTCACCTTAGATGACAAAGGGGGAGGCAGGAAGGTCTAGGCAGGAAGGTCTCAGCCTTCATTCAAGGCTTCCTATTGACCCAGGATAATACAGCAAGTTGGCCATGACTGAGAAACTCACATCCATGCACTGTGCATTAGTCAGCTTTTTCTCACTGTGGCAAAATACCTGAGAACAATTTAAAAGTGGAAAGGTTTACTTTGGCTTATGGGTCAGAGGTTTTATTCTGTAATCTACCAAACCCATTGCTTTAAGCCTAGAAGGATATATCTTGTAGCCAGCCACCCTCTGGGTTTTCCTCTGCCACCCCATTGAGGTGACACCCTCAATAACCTACTTCCTCCTATCAGGCCCTACCTCCTTTAAAAAAAACTTTTTAAAAATTTTTGTTAGTACATTTGCAATATATGTTGATTACATCTATTGTGGGAAATTGATACATGTACATAAAACATCTCAATTCTTTTTTCCCTTTCCCCTCTACCTCCCCTTTTTTACTAGCATGGGATTTATTTAATTATAAGTTGTTATAAAGTTAATTATCCTATATACATATTAGCAGCCAGACCAACAGGCCAAAAACCATATAAAACATGTAAGACAATTATACTAAATCAAGGTACATTTTTAGATACACTGTCCATACTGGGTTATAATAACTTTTCTCTCTCTCCATTTTCCTTTGTCTGTCTTTTACTTTCTACTTTGTTGAGTTTTTCATATGAAAGGAACCAGGCAATATAATTTGTGTGTCTGATTTACCTCACTTAACAATATGGTCTCAAAGTGCCTCCATTTTTCCATTTTTCCAACTAATGACTCAGGTTTATCCTTTTTTTTTATACCAGAGTAGTACGTTTTCTTTATCCATTCATTTGTTGATGGACCTATAGGCCACTTCCAAGATTTAGCTATGAGGAATGGTGCCGCTATAAACATGGGTATGCATATATCACTGTGGCACAATTTCTCTAACTCTTCTGGGAAGATACCTAGAAGGGAAATATCTGGGTTAAATGGAATTTCTATTTTTAGTTTTTTGAAGAATCTCCATAATGATTTCCATAGTGGTTGTACCAGTTTACACTTCCACCAGCAATGAAAAAACGGTTCCTTCCCATGTCTCCTCCACCACATAGCTTTTCCAGCCTTTGTTATTGGTTCATTTCTTGCCAACAGCCGTTCTTTCTGCAGTGAGCTGGAATCTCAGTGTTGTTTTAATTTGCATTTCTCCAGTGGCCAGTGATGTTGAACATTTTTTCATGTATTTATTGACCATTTGGACTTCTTCACCTGAGAAGTATCTATTTATCCCAGATATCCATTTATTGCTGGGTTTTTTTAATTTGGAGAGCCTGATTTTTTTTAGTTCTTTACATATTCTATATATTTGTCATTTGTCTGAGAAGTAGCTGGCAAAATTTTTTTTCCCATTCTGTGGGTTGTCTCTTCATTCTGTTTGTGATTTCCTTTGCTGTGCAGAAGCTTTTAAATTTGATATAATCCTAGTTGTTGATTCTTGGTATTATTTCTTGTGCAACAAGGGTTCTGTTCAGAAAGCCCTTGCCTATCCCCATGTGTTCAAGAGTTTTACCTATTTTGTCTTCCAGCAGATTGTTTGTGCTTTAATATTTAGATTTTTGGTCCATTTTTATTTTAGTTTAGTGCATAGTAAGACATAAGGGTCTAGGTTCCATCTTCAGCATGTGGATAGACAGTTTTCCAGGGTCATTTGTTAAAGAGGCAATCTTTACTCCAGCAAGAATATTTGGCCCCATTGCAAAGATAAGGTAGCTGAATCTGCTTGGAGTTGTTTCTACATCCTCTAGTCTGCTCTATTGATCCACAAATCTGTTTATTTCTTTGTTGTTTGTTGTTTTGGGGGAGTTGTTTGCTTGTTTGCTTTTGTTTTTGCTAATACCATGCTGTTTTATCACTGTAGCTTTGCAGTATAACTTGAATTCCAGGATTGTAGCTTTGTAGTATGGTTTCAAGTTGAGGATTGTGATGCCTACTGCCTTGACTTTGTTGTCCAGAATTGCTTTTGCTGTTCTCTTCTGCTTCCATATGAATTTTAAGATTGTTTTCTCTAGTTCTGTGAGGAATGCTATTGATATTTTGATTGGGGTTGTGTTAGAGCTGTATAACAGTTTTAGAAAAGTATGGCCATTTTGACTATATTGGCTCTGCCTATCTAGAAACAGGGTATCTTCCCCTTTTTCCAACGTCCTCCTCAATCTCTTTCATCAGAGTATTACCCTTTCCATTGTACAGGTCTTTCACTGTTTTGGTGATGTTAACCCCTAAGTATTTTGTTTTTCTTGGTGCTATTGTGAAAGTATTGTTACCCTAGTTTCTCTTTCATTGATTTTGCTGTTGGTGTACAGAGACACTTGATTTTTGAGTATTGACTTTGTATTCTGCTACACTGCTGAATTTAGTGATTAATTCCAGGAGTCTTTTGTGGAGTTTGGGGGGTCTTCTATGTAAAGATCATTTCATCTACAAATAAGGATAATTTAACTTCTTCCTTTCCTGTCCATATCTCTTGTATTTCTTGTTCCTGCCTAATGATTCAAATGTTTTGAGAACTATGTTGAACAGGAGTGGTGATGGCAGACGTCCTTGTTTTATTACTGATTTTAGAAGGAAAGCTTTCAGCTTCTCTCCATTCAGTATGATGTTGGCCATTGGTTTGTCACAGATAGCTTTATCAAGTTGAGATAAAGACCTTCTATACCTATTTTCTTCAGGGTTTTTATCATGAATAGATGTTGGCTTTTGTCAAATGTTTTTTCTGAGTCTATTGAGACAATTGTGTGACTTTTGTCCTTGTTTCTGTTTCTGTGGTGTGTTACATTTATTGATTTGCTTATAATGAACCATCCCTGCATCCCTGGAATGGATCCTGATTCAATCACCTTCCAAAAGCCCCACTGCTGAATGCAGGAGACTTTGGGGGGGCCATTTTGATCCAACCACAACACACTGCTAAGTGCTTTCCATATGGGATCCCCAATCCTTGTGCAGTTCTACCACTAGACGGTATCACCCCTTCTTACAGATGAAGAACCTAAGACCAAGAAGGAATAGGGTAGGGCCGCCACTTAGAGGAGACAGTGTGGCACTGTGGTTGGAGTGCCAGCTCAGCAACCGGAACCCCTGGACTGCGTCCCAGATACCCTGTGTAACCATGTAATCCAATTTAGTCTCTTTGTGACCTGGTTTTCTTACTTGCAAAGCAGAAATGATGTTTACTTCGTAGGTGCGCTGTAAAGAGTAAATGACTAACCCATGAATGCACTCGTCTCACCTTAGCTCCAGCGAGAATCACGTGGCCCAAACTCACCAAAAGTCAGGCCACCTCTGGACTTCCCTGTCACATGAGCCAAGGAACACTCTTTCTTTGTGTAATGCACCAGGTTGAGTTGAAGTTTTCAAACCTTACAACCAGAATTTGTGACCCAAACGCTATTTTGATCTCCGTTTAGAGAGATGAGAAAACTGAAGATCAGAGAGGTTGAAGGTGGTTGCTCAAGATACCCAGATAAGACTTGGATATAGTTCTGTTTGACCTGCCAGTCTATTCAAAAAAAGCCTTCCCACTCTCCACTCAAAGCTTATGTGCTTGGGACTCTTGATTCCTGCCAGTGGAATGTCTTCTTTCAGGGGGCTCCACAAAGGCAAGGACTGGATCTGGGGGAAAAAGAGGGACTAGCTTGGTAGCCTCCTGACCTTGGTCTGATCCCCTGTTGAACGGATCAAAGACCATGCTTGTGAGGATTCTTTTGCACACGGTCCAGTGGTCCAGATCCCAAGTCTGCACTTCCTGGAATATGGCAAGCAGGGGACGGTGGAGAAATGTTTTCAGCCAGATGCATGTTGTTTCAAGCCTTCAGGATCCAGGATAACATGAGTGCAAAGAAGTAAAACCTTAGGGGTTAATCCTGAGAAAGCCAGAAGATGCCAAGTTAAACACCCACATTCTCCCCACCATCTCTGCCATTTGTCCTACCTGTATTTGCCAATTTGTCCTCTACTTTTCTTCTCTTTTTACTACCCTCCTCTTTCCATAATTGGAATGTTTATAGGAAATATATACAAATGAAATAACACTAGACGTCAGGACCAGGTAAATCATAAACTAGAATAGGAAATATGACTAAGGGTGGGGATGAGGTGTTCACCACGTGCCAGATGTGGTAGTTCACTGTTGTTCTGGTGGAGCTTCCTGGTGACCAAAGCAAAATGGGAAGCAGAATCAATTTTGTACTTCAGAAAATTTGGTAAATCCATTTCGTAATATCTGAGTAATGTGGACAGACATTCCTGCCATCTGAGGGATCCAAAAGTTTTTTTTCTAGCCATTGGCCCTTAGAAGAAAATTTCAGATGCTGTATGCAGGTGATGCTGAGTATTATCATATGGATGACATGGATCATATGTCCATAGAGTATCCCTGTATTTGTAAAATGCAACTTCATAGTGGTATAGTTTCATCCAACAACATTTCTCCTACCGTGTTTCATTAGCATTACTAAGTGTTGCATAAGAAAAAGGTTCCAACACTGGGGATGTACCTCAGTTGTAGAGCATGTGCTTAGTATGTGCAAGGCTGTGAGTTCAATCCCCAGCTCTACCAAAGGTCAGGGATTCAACAGGCAAATAAATTAGAGATGAAATCAGGACTCAACAAGATTAAGGAGGTGGGGTTATGTTTTGTTTTGTTTTGAAGAACTGCAGCTGAGTTCTAAGGGGCACAGAGGAATTCGGGGACAAGAATATGTAGAATATGTCCCTTACAGCAGCCCAAGGTGAAGAGAGGAATATGGAGCAACAGGGCAGCTGGTTGGGACTTGGCTCTTTGCTGCTGCTGCTGCTGCTGCTGCTGCTGTTGCATGAGAATGAGCTGGCCATAGGCAGAGACCAGGAATGGGTCGGGCCATTTGATTTCATGATATTGCAGCTCCCTGATTCTTTCCCTGATAAACTTGATGTAGGATCAAAACTCAGATCAGAAATATCTTCATCAGGGTGCAAGTGTGTGGTTACCTATTCTATGTGATTTCTAGGGTGACGCCTCCTAACTTCTGGCTCCAGCTACCCCAAATTGCAGCTGTGTGAGATCCCACCTCCACTCCAGGTTGTGTGTCTCAGCCTTGAGTCATATAATACACACACACATGCATACACGCACACACAGGCACACGCACACACATCCTGGGGTGTGAGAAGACTTTAGATGAAAGAAGCTGCATTTCAAAGGGAAGAAAAATAGTCTTATTCCAAATTAACGAGTTTATAGTTGTACAACAATTAAAACAAGCCCAAATATGTTTTCTTTGGGGATTTGGAAGGATTCATTTAGGTTTCAGGACTTTTAAGATTACAGCAAACACAAACATAACATGGAATTGAAAGTGAAACTTAGACCAGTGTGACATTTTCAGTTTCCAGAGACATTTTGCACCCCCCTTGGGGTAAGTTTGCTTCAAGCTATGCCCCAACCCTTCCCACAGCCACTTCTCTTTAAGAAACATTGTGCAAACAGGCTGCCAAAGTGTCTTATCGCATCCCCAGAACAGATCAATTACGCTCGGGTCAATTACAGCCCAAGGTGCATAAATTACCGAGCCTTCCCTGCTGTGCAGGCTCCCAAGGGGGGCCAGTGCTTAAGTAATCTTCCATAGTTTCTTCAAGTGTTATTGTCCCCATTTTATTAAATTTATAACTGAGCGTCAGTGAAGTTGAAATTCTTACTCACGCTCACACAGCTACCAAAGTGATAGGAGCCGGATTTCCAACTATTAAGTTGGTACAGATGATAATTAAGGCATGGTACCTTTAAGAAACAAAGTTGTCCTCAAGCCAAGATGACAGGATGAGGACAACCTGAAGGAACCCACTGTGAACAACGGTCATTTTCTCAGAACTAGTAGTAAAAGGAGCATTCACATTCTACTTTCCGTGTATTTCTGTTGTCTCTGGGTTATTACAACCAGTATGCTTTCTTACTGGTGGTTACCCAACATCACCAAAAGATCGTTCTTTAGACTTTAATTCCAAATAACTTCCCTTGGTCTGATTTCAATCTCCCCCAACTACCTTTGGATCTCCGCTGAGCCAGCGAGTAGATGGAGGAGGTACAGGCCACAGGACTTTACTCTCTTGTCCACCTGATTTTTGATATTTTATTATAAATAAATGTGGCTAGACATGGTTTTTCTCCTCCTAACCCCAATCCTTTCTGAGGTCTAGAAAACAGAAAGGAGCAATAATACATAGAGCCATTTAAAGCAGGGGACCATAAACAGTGTCTTAGCATAGTAACACACAGACCTGAGGTCACTGCTGGCTGTGTACAAAGTCTGATCGTCTTATCAGTGTTTGACCCGGTAAGACAGCAGCAAGTAAAGGCTTGTTTTCTCCATCCATTTCTGGGTTAGTAGAAAGTCTTTCATGCAAAATTCAAATTAAACTCAAGAATAAAACTTTGGGCTAGAAATGGAGCTCAGATGGTGGGTACTTGCCTCGCACGCACAAAGCCAAAGCCCCAGCACCACAAAATAAATACAGACAGACAGACATACAAACAAACAAACACACTGGGCCGGGGATATAGTTCAGTGGCACGAGCGCCTGCCTGGTAAGCATGAGGTCCTGAGTTCAGTTTCTGGTACCAAAAAAAAAACAGCAAACAAACAAACACAGACATTTTTTATGGGTTACTATAACTGAAAAATCAAAAAAAATCTGGCTTCAGGCAAGGGTAGATTTAGGTGTGCAAATAATGTCAGTAAAACTTTGTCTCTTTTATCCTTCTTCCTTTACCTTGAACTTACTCTTGGGCATATTCTCTGCACACTGTGGTCCTGGCAACTCCTGAGCTCCACCCTCAGTCTTGAAAAACCTAGCAGAAACACTTTTTCTCAAGAGTCGTAACAGAAATCTCAGAAATGAAGCTCATTGGCTGGGCTTAGACCAGGTGCCTATGGCCAAACCAATCCCTGCCACCAGCAGGATGGAATATGCTGATTGGTCAGTCCTGAATAACATTATGTTAGCCCCCACCCGAGGATATCCGGAGTGAAAGATCAACCCCAACAGGGGCGCAATGGTTGCTCAAAGTGAAAACCGGTCAATCTTACCCACAAAGGGGAAGTACATGCTGCTCACCAATGCCCAGTACTAGAACAAAAGTCCCTTCAGCTAGATCTGGGGGGAAAGGTGAAAGACATAACTGATTGCCCAGCTACAGGTTGAGAAGAAATAGGATGAGATGGTGAGAGGACTGGATTTCCAGGGCAGAGGCCCAGGCGGAGAGGTAAGACCAGAATTACTCTACAAGAGAGAGCACCTCTGCCTGGTTAGCAGTACCTGGCCCTTTTGGTGCATTGTGTGATTCTCAACAGGGGACACAAACAGCAGGGGACCCCTCAGCACATTTGATGAGGCCTTTCTAAGGCATTTTTGAGGGAGTGGACATGCCACCACACCCTCATACTATTCAGGGCACACATTTGCGAACTGCAGCACTGCTTCTATCTGCCATCCCATGTGAGTCTTGGTAGCCCCAGCCAGTTGCCTGAGGCCAATTGCATCCACATGAACTAAGGAAGCTGAGTTCCACGGGACTGGGAACCAGACCTTGGACACCTATAGGTCTTGCCCCTCGTGGCAGGCCCCTTGGCAGGCAGCCAGCAGGCCTGCCCTGACCACACCTTGCTTATGCTTCCAGGCCTTGCTTATGGGGCCAGGGTTCCAGGAGATCACAGATAAGGACCCAAGAATGGGGTTTGCTTGGAGTGGACCCAAATAAGTAGCAACTGTTCTCATAATGATGGGAACAGAGCTGAATGCCAAGGGCACGGAAAAATGGAAGTGTTATCAGGAACTTGAGTGTGGCAGGATCCCAGCGAGACATCCATGGATCGATAACTTAATACCACTGTTGTGACCACAAGGGTCTGAACAAGGCAGCAAGTGCTAAGGGCCTGGGGTAGCTTTTGTTTTTGTTTCTCTATTTAACCCGCCTTTCTCACCATCTACTCTGAGCACTTCTCACCATTTCTGTCTTCCACAGGACCACCTGCTTGTCAGTGCGCTCTGAACACAAGAAAACTGTTCCTGGCTGATCCTGATACCCAGAAGGCTTTGTCTGAGCCCTGTCTGTGGAGGCATTTCTCAAAGTAGAGTCCTCTGTTCCACCTACATCAGAATCTTAAGAATGTTTGTTAACTGTACAGATATTTAGAACCCATCCAGACCTGCTAGATTCCAGTCTCTGGGTTAGAAATTGCATTTTACAAGGCAGAAAGGAGGTGCAAAGGGAGCTCCCAAAACTCGTATAAGCACTCTCTGGGGAGCTGACTCAGACGGGAAAGTCCTGATTCATTAGGCCCCTCCCCCTTTGGCCCTGCTGTCAGGCAATTCAAAGTCTCCAGGCCCTTCAGTTACTGATTAACCTTGGGTTTCGAGTAAAGCAATAATAATAAGTGAAGGGACAAACATAAACCAAGAAAGAAGCTGGTCAGCCCTGGGAGAGAGTGGTGCCTGACAGCTGTTGACAAGAGGCACTCGGGGAGCACAAAAAGGAGGCTCGAAGCGTCCAGCACAGGGTCAGAATCCACCCAAGTCCTGGAGGCGATGGCTGACCCTCCCCGTCCATGTCCAGGCTCTGAGCGGCTCTGTCTCACCGGCTCTGTGCCCCGAATGTCCTGCACTGAAGCCCCACCGCGGCCCCAGCTTATCACAGCAGAAGCCACCACCATCGCTGTGGGACCCGCTGCTCATGACCAAGCCTCCACAGAGGGCGACCTGGAGTGCCTGGTATGCCGGGAGCCCTACAACCACGCCAGGTCACCCAAGCTGCTAAGCTGCCAGCACAGCTTCTGCGCTGTCTGCCTGAAGCTCCTACTGTGTGTGCAGGAAGACACCTGGTCTATCACCTGCCCGCTGTGCCGTAAGGTCACCGTGGTCCCCGGGGGCCTCATCTGCAGCCTGCGTGATCAGGAAGCGGTGATGGGACGGCTGGCTGGACTGTGCCTGGAGGTTCAGCTCTGTCCCCAGGGGCTCGAGAGTTCTGCCACTTCAACAGTGGGGCACCCCAGCTTGGCTGGTGAAGATGAGCAGGACGCAGTGACAACCAACCAGGTGGCAGCGCGGCGCCTGGCCGTGCACCTGCTCCTGCTGGTCCTACTCATCATCCTCATCTTGCCTTTCATCTACCCGGGCGTCATCCGGTGGGTGCTGGCCACCATTATCACTCTGGCCTTGCTGATATCTGTGTTGTTGTGCTGTTATTCGCACAACCAGGGCAGCTCCTGGCCCTGCCCCAGGACTCACTTCTGCAGAGAACAGAAACACAGCCAGATCGCTTCCATCTCCTGAGAGCCCCAGGACCCTGCAGCCCCGCAGCCTCTCTGCTTCTTGGGCCCCTGACTTTCACAACCCACAGGGTAAGGGGCAGTGAACTCAGCCTGGCTCCTCTGAGACTCCATGCCAGCTGGACTTGCATGCCAGAGCTGGAATGGCTGTCTTGGGTCAAGAACTCTGCGCTTGGGCAGTGGGCTGGCACCTGCCCTTGCTATGGCACAGCCAGTTGTGAAGGGCGTGGGGAGGAGGCACAAATGACTTGAATGCTGCAAGGGGGCTTCCCGTTCCCCTTGCTGTGATGCCCCTGGTTTTTCTGTATATAACTTGAAAGTTATTGTAATACTGACCTTGCCGAACACATAGAACTGATTCTTCCTTTACAGTTGGTGTGGCTGGTTTTATCTTCTTGATTTGGGTTAATGTGGTGCTTCGCGTTGGGGGAAGTTTGTGTATATTTTAGCTGTTACAGCTTTTCCCTCCTGGGAAGCATGCTCCTATGCTTTCTCTGACATTGCTCAGACTGCCCATTCCAACCTCACCACGGGTCCTATTGTTGGGGTCTCCCCTGGATCAATCCCAGCGTGGGAGGGAGAGGGGTTGTGTAGAGGGATGTTACTTTGATGCTGCGGAGGTGCCCATATTTAGCAGGCAGAGTTGCGGAGGGGAGAGGAAAAAGGGTGGATCTGGGAATTGCTCCCAGCATCTATTCTGGGATTCCCAGTTCTGTACCATGAGGAACTTCAGAGTTACAGGACTGAGCCCCTCCCCCCAGCGCAGTGGGTCCATCCCCTTCTGGTGCCTCAGCGCCACACCATAGAACCAAGCCTTTATGGATGGTGCTGTCTTTGTTATTGTATCCCATGCCCCATTTGAACTTCTGTCATAAAGATAAGAAGCCTCGTAAATGCAACGGTCCTCACACATAACCCTACCTTTTTGCCTCACCCTGACAGCCACCGTCATGGGAAAGGGCCCGGTGTCTTCTCTTGGGGACCATCCCTACTTTCTCAAATAAGAAAGGCATCTGCTGGAGGGAATGACCTCCCATGGGTGCCAGCTCAGCCAGGGATCAGTCAGGGCTAGCTATGGGAGTACAGGCGAGCAGAGGGTGGGAGATGACAAAATATTTCTTTCCAAAGGCCTCATAATTAAGAACAGACTTGAAACTTCAGCAGGGCTCACCATGCATTGTCCTCCCCTTGGGGTGATGTCCCCGTCCCTCCCCCTTTCTCCTGGGAAGTTTAAGCTACATGCTGGGCACAGCGCTTGGTGATGGTGCCTTTGCTGCTGCGAGGGACAAGGGAACTCTGCCCGGAGCAGCGGCTGAACCTAGCTCCGTGGTGTGGACTGCTGAACTTCACAGCCTGGCTGCTTCTTTGAGCGCTTTTTCCCCAAGTGGATCCAGCCAGATTGCATTATTCATAAAAACCCTAAAAGCCCCAGGAGCTGAGGGCGCCAGCAGCCCCAGGACCGCAGACACGGGCCATGCCCTCTGTGGATTCACACAAAGAGAAATCTAAGTACACTGATGTAAATTGCTCTTCCTTAAGTCTGGGTGCCTTTTTTGTTTTGTCTTACAAGGTACTTGCCAGGCAACTCCGGGTGCTGGGGGTAGGGGAGAAGGTGTACATGGACCTGTGCTTTAATCCAGGCCACTTGGGCCTGAAGGACACCCTGTTTCCCTGGATGAGCAAGCAGAGGACTGTTAGCATCTCCTGAGCTCGCCTGGGCCATGCACCACTTGAGATGGCTGCCAGTCAGGTATGAAAAGAACATTCCCTTCCCACCCACTCCTCCACTCGCATTCTAAGTAGTTCCTAGACCCTTCACCAGGACAGAAACCTCCACCAAGGAGGTTTCAGATGCTAGTGACCTCATTTCGACCAGAATGGTGGGTGTATGTTGATGCTGCCCTTAATGGTGCCCAGCTTCACCCTAACTGAATGATATGCCTTATCTAATCGGATCTTCATAATGAGCTTATGAAATAGAGACCATTATTGTCCCTCTCTTACAGCAGAAGTGAGTGAAAGTCAGAGAGGTGAACTCACTGGCGTAAGGCTGTAGGGCCAGGCAACGCCGGAGCTCCCTCAGGAATTAGCCTGGGGCTCTTCTTGTCCAATCATGTGGCCTCTTTCAAGGGCAACTCCGGAACAACCAAGAACCTAGACAACATTTGCAAAGCCTCTGGCGGATTCCACAGAGAACAAGAAATGAATTTCCAGAGGCTTTCCAATTTTCAGTGGTCAGGTACACAGAGAGGTCAGGGAATTTTAGAATTTGTACTAAAAAAAAGAATGGAGAATGATAAAAAACTGGATAGTTCTCCCACAGAGTGTCACCGCCCTGTGCCACCCTCCCCTCAGGGAACCAAGCTGGCAGGAACACTGGTGTCCCAGGTTTGAGACCCCACCTGCCCCATCCTAGTCCTTTAATGAGTTCCTTCTCTGCTCTGAACCTCATCTTGTGAAGGTCAGAAAGGCCCCTAGAACAGAGTCTTCTGGCATCATTCCTGGTACCTGGTATCCCCCAACCAATGTGGTCTCTGTTTCCTTGGGCAAAGGTGTTTTGATCCTGCTGTCAAAGCCCAGCTGGTCCCCGGCACCTTGTGGCCACTGGCAGCATGGGGACAGAGAATGGCAGAGGTTGGTACCAGCCAAGGCTATCCTAGAGGGGGACAGAGGAAACAAGCACACTGCAGAATAACATGAGGCCCAGGATTCAAGGCCAAGCTGTGGCCCCGGGGATGGAAGGAAGTCACAAAACTCCTGTGAACCTTAGTCTGTTGCCTATAAAGTGGGGAGGGCAGTACCCACCTCCCGGGGCCTCCCTGGGGATATCAGGTGCCCCTGGATTAGGATTTTGCCACCATTGACCCCTTGGGGAAATGGATTTCTTGGGGCCTGTTTAGTGTGACAGCCAGCAAGGCCCAGCCTCAGTGGTGGGGTAGAGAAGGCAGCCCAGAGTCGGGAGAGAGTGTTATCCAGAGCAGAGCAATCAGGTGCGGTTTGTTCTTCAGTACTAAGAATGGAGAGGAATTGGGGGCTTGGGGGACAAATTCCATCCCCACCAGACCTGTCCCGCTAAGCGGCCTGGGAGGCAACCACACCTGGCTGGAATTCTGGCCTCACTTCTTACAAGTCACCTCGTCTGTGAGTCTCAGGTTTTTCCCTGTGAGACAGAGGTTCCAGCTAGGTGTAGCCATGCAGGCTTCACTCTGAAAGGCTGAGGCAGGAAAATGGCAAGTTCGAGCCCAGCCTGGGCAAGGTAGTGACTTAGCAAGACTTTGTCTTGAAAGTAGAAAGAAAGAAAGAAAGAAATGCTGGGATTATAGCTCAGAGTGAAGGCCCTGGATTCAACCCCTAGTACTAAAAAAAGAAAAAGTTTCCAACAGCTCACAGGCCACTGGGGGAATAGGTAAAAGCATCCATGGTTAAGTACCTAAGATCCTAAAGATGTAGAGACTAGAACAGAGAGAAAGGAAAAATGAAAGACGGGGCTGAGTTCTAGAAAGCCCTAGCAGGAATGAGAAGAACAGACTCACTTACTCAAACCTGGGCACTGGAGTTGACCTCCTCCCTTAGCAACAGCGTCCTCGCAATAATATAAAAGTCACAGTAACTGCTGACATTATTGGACTACACAATGCAAGTGCATTGCGTGTCTTATCACATACATACGTGCTATCAGGTGGGTACCATTATTATCTACAATTCTCAAGGAGGCACAGAGAGGTTAAGTAGCTTGGCCAGAATCACACAGTAAGTTGGAGGTGAGGCCAAGAATAAACCCCAAAGGTCTAAACACCAAAGTCTGAGCTTTGAATCATTTTGCTGTACCAGATGAAACATTGTCAGTGCACTGTAAATACTTAAGGTATGTGTTGTCCTGCTCGTAAGAGTGGAGACTGAAGAAGAGCTTCAATCTGAGAGCTGCAGCTTCCTGGCTTAGTGGGCCCTGGGGAAGAGGGTTGTGGGTGCCCACATGCCCCATCCCTCACTGCCACTTCCTTACCTCACCTGAAACCCTCAAGTTGGTGCTGGGCCTCTGTTCATCATTGAAACCCTTGTCCAATGACTGAAGGAAGTATTTCAGCCTTTGCTAGAACAGGAAGTTCTTTGTCCATGACAGAGCAGAACATTTCCAGGAAACAAGGCAGGGCTTACCTGCAATTCCTCCAGTTCCTAGGAAGAGTCCAACTAGCTGGGCCTGTTCTTATGAACTGGATCTACCTGCGGCTGTTCTTAGGAACTCTATCACCTTGTCTGAGTATCTTTCTTGCCAGTCAGCCTGGGGTTCTTTCACTTGATTCAGGTAGAAATCATGAGTCAGTAAAGTGCAGCTCTGCTAGCAGCCTTGATGTCACCAGAGAATGCTGCGTGTCAACAATTGACCCCGTCAGCAGCAGGTCGCTGCTGGTGCCAGTCATCACCATCTGATGCTGGCTTGTGCTGGACACCAGAGGTCGACCCCACCAGGTGCTGATCTGCCTTGCCTGCTGATCTCGGAGCTCCTTGATGCCCACAGCTATTGATACCAGCCACTGAGGTTCATGTGCTTAGGTTTGTTGGCTTGCCACTGACCAAATCAAGGGAGACCATATATTTTGGTAAAAATTGAAAAAAAAAAAATTTTGTTCAAAGCTAGTTTATCTGCGTGTCCTGTCACTTTTTTTAGGCAGAGGGGAGGAAGTGTTGGTTATGTGCTCAGGTGGGGATGATGTTTGGAGAAATTGCTTGCCCCTACAAGGAAAAAAATTTAACTTTTTTTTTTTTTTTTTGGTTTTTCTCCGGCACTAGGAACCGAACTCACGACCTTGCGCTTGCCAGGCAGGCGCTTTGCCACTGAGCTAAATCCCCAGCCCCCAAAATTTAACTTTTAAAGTTCTATTTTGTGCCAGGAGTGGTGGCTCGCACCTGTAATCCCACTACTTGGGAGGCTGAGGCAGGAGGATCATTTTGAGTTTGAAGTCAGCCTGGGGTACATAGTGAGTTCAAGGCCAATCTGAACTACATAGAAAGATGCTTTCTCAAAGAAAGGAAGGAAGGAAGGAAGGAAGGAAGGAAGGAAGGAAGGAAGGAAGGAAG
>NW_004955452.1:423750-428500 GCF_000276665.1 Chinchilla lanigera | reverse complement strand
GAAAAAGTTCGATTTTGCAATGCTGGTTATGCTATTAGTGTTTATTACTTTTTCTTTTGAAAAGACCGCTCAGTCTGTCATGTCGTGCCTAAGAATCCCAAGTAGACTTAAAGAACATTTGGGGCCCATACTACCAAGAAATAAATCACAAGCAGGTTTACAGGAACACTAATGTAAAGTGAGCCTTTGTCTGAACAGACCTGTCCTACAGCACAGGGTGGTCAGTACCTGGGAGGGAGCCCTCCTAGACTAACCTGAGAAGTGGCTGAGGAGTGCTGCGGGCCTGTGTCAGTTAGAGGCAGGGCTGAAACCAGGGAATCTTCTGGAAGGCTTGCTGTGAATGTTGGGTATGCAAAGAAGAGGTCCAGATCCCTCCCTTCCTGACCTTAGCCTCCTCCCTTCAGAAAGCCAACCATGCTGTCTGAAGTGGCAGGAATGGGGAAGGGCGCCATGCTTATCTGGCTGCACTCCTGTTGGGGTTTTGGGGTGGAGTGGCAGCCTGATAACCGAGGGGAACCCCACTAGATTGCCAGGAAGGACACCGAAACAAACTGTCCCAGTCCTTTGGGAGGCGAAGGGGAACAAAGGGAAGCAAAGGGGAGGGACAGATAGCTGCTGACCGAGTCATATCCCCTCTCCAGCCGGCAAGAGAAAAATGAGAGTCATTTTTCTTATGTGTCTTCTCTTGAAATCCCTTTATTAAAGTAGTGGGGTGTTGTCTCTGGGGTCAGTAGAGAATTTTTTGATGAATTCCTAACACTAGAATGTAGGCTCCATCCATTCATTTATTCAACATGATGGCCAGGACTTGGGAGAAGTATTCAGTCTTAGGACGAAAGACTTGTAGGTGCTGGGCACCTGTTAAGGGTTGAATTGTGTCCCACCAAAAAATGATTCCTTGGATTCCTGGCCTCCAGTACCTCAGAAGGTACCCTTATATCAAAGTGGGATTTTCTAGAGGTGACCCAGTTACAAAGGAAGTCATTAGGATGGGCTGTAATTCAATATAAATGCTGTTCTTACGAAAAGGGGAATTCGGACGCAGGCAGACATGTAGAGAAAGAAAATGATCTGACAACCCACAGGGAGATTATCACGCTATTAAGGCAGAGATCAGGGAGACTTATCTATAAGCCAAAGAATGCCAGAGAGTGCCAGACACCAGGAGAGAGGCCTGGAACAGCCTCTCAGCCCCCAGCAGGTGCCAACCCTAGTGACACCTTGATCTCAGATCCTGGGACTGGGTATGAACATACATTCCCATTGGTGTGGGACCTTGCAGTTGCAGTCCTAGGACACCAGGAAAGCACTGCCCTGGGCCTGTGCTTGCTCTGTGCCTCAGAGCTTCTGAGGTAGTCAGATGGACCACCTCAAGTTCAGCTGAATGACTTGCCCATAGCCTATGGCAGATATATAGCAATGTCAGTCTTAACATCAAGCTTGATTGATTTCCCTGACTGGTTCCTACTTTCTTCTCCCGTTTTGTGTATATTTCTCCCCAAAATGTTCAACAGCTTGTAGATGGAGTTGGCATCAGAGCCTATGGCTCCCAGATTATTCTTAGTTTTTCTTTTAAAGTCCAGTGACAGGGATATGGGGAATGAAAGTCAGTACAGAACCATGTGCAGAGCAACGGTCGGGGTCTGGACATATGCGAGAGAGACTAATAAATCCTACACCAAAAGGCTGACATGAGGGAGGCCGTGTGGCCTCTGAGAGGCAAAGAGAGCAGCCTCAGGTCCAGATTTCCAAATTGCCAATTGAAGTGAGGCCTCTCTGTCACTCCTGTCCTGCCTGTCCATGAGCATGCCTGTCATACCCTTTAGTATCCAATTCTCTTCAAATACATATAATATAAATTAATATATGATAATACAGCTCTCTTTAAATGAGCGAGCTACCCCAAGAATTCCAGTGGATCTTCTGCTGAATGTGAAATGGAACAGCGCCTAGAGGCAGAACACGAGCACCTGACTCCACAGGGAAGACCTGAGGAACAGTATAACCGAGGCTTGGGAGGGACAAGCGGATTGGGTAGGCCCTGGAGCAAGGGTTTGTTCTGGAAGTCAGGGAGAATGGGGCACTGCAGCAGCAGAAACAATGAGGAAAAGCCAGGAGGCTGGAAAACAAACAGAATATTTGGGGCAGAGGATGGACCTTTCAGCAGGAATTTGTCATGGTGGCAGGGACTGACTCTGAGGGGTTTTTATGCCAGATAGGTTGATCTTGACTATCAACTTGATTAGCTTGACATGTATCTAGGAAACTACTAAAGCACATCTGAATGGGTCATGTGAGCCAGACCTTGGAGACTATCTGGTTGTTGGCCCCTTCTTCTCTGGGGCTCTTCCTTGCTCTCTCTTCTTTCTGGTTTCCATGAGTCAAACAACTTTCCTCTTCTGTGCCCTTCGGCCATGATGTTTCTGCCTCCAAGACAGCCAGCCATGGACTAAAACCTCTGAACCCATGAGCCAATAGAAACTTTTCTTCCTTTAAGCTGTCAATTGTTTTGGTCACAGTGAAGAAAGCCAACTATTACAGGAGGGCCACTGTGCATGTGGTGGACATGATGTAAGTGTGCTCAGAGTTCCCGGGTAGCCCAGAAACTCAAACATTACAACAGGAGATCCTTGCTGGCAGACCCTGAGGGCCAGTCTAGATGTGTCTACTAGAGGTAGGTGGGAGTCCAGGGGAGAAAGTGCCAAAGGTTTTGGGCTGTTACTCTGCCATGGATGCCAGGGTAACTCCTTCATCTTTCCCCACTAGATTCTGGTCTCCAATAGCATCATACCTGTGTGATGGTGATACAGGACAAGGTCAGATCATACTAACAGTTATACTCACTTATTTATTCAATAATAAATATTTATTGAACACCAACCATAAACCAGACATTGAGTTAGGTCCTAGGGATACAAGGGTCGGTAAAACATAAGAGTGGTGGCCCCACTGAGCTTATACTGGGGCAGACAGCGGGGGCTACTTGTTCAGCAGCGCTTCTACCTTCTACCTGAAAGCAGTGTTATGAATTTTCAGAACACCAAGAGTTAAACTCGAGACTTAATTTTGTTTGTGTAGTGATATGTCCAATAGTCCTGCTCTGGGTCATCCTTTAAAGGACTCTATGCTGGCTCACCTTTGGTCATACCCATCACAATGGAGCCTGTAAGGCTAAGAGGATGCCCAATTTGAGCCTGAATTCTGGGTACAATTACCTCCAAGTTTCCAGTCAAACAGCACCCAGCCTACCTGTAGCCTGCAAGAGTAAGACTTTTCTTTATTTCCCCAGGGTGCAGCTGATTCCAGGAGCAATCAAGAGGCAGCTGTTTGTGGGAGGCTCCGGCGTATGGGATGGATCTCCCACATGCCTGGATTTGCAGCTTCATAAGGTATGGAATGAGTAATATAGAATGATAATAGGAAGAGAAGGAAGAAGGACAGGGATCCAGGGTCCTGTTCTGGCTCAGAACTCCAAGGAGGTGGAGGATTCTAAATTCAAGGTGGTCTTCCTGATGTTTTTGAAAGTGTGTCTGTTGGGGAGGGAGGTTAGGACATGTTTTATTGATCAGTACGTACTCTCTGTGAGTTTGTGAATGTTAGGACTGGACTGCTCCAGCCCATGACGGTCTGAGCCGATCTCCTCTGCCAGACCTTTGCTGTCCCAGACTCCTTTGCAGCCAGGGGTGGTCATGTGATCCAGACGTGTAATCCCAGCAAGGGGGCTTCTGAGAAATACTTCTCCCTGACTGTGGAAGTGCAGCCCATAAGCAAATGAGAGAGGCCTCTTTTCTTTCTTCATTCTAGCTTTTGAACACAACTGCTGGAGTATCTGATGCTTAATACTGGCCTCTGATACATCCACCCACAGAACCAGGCCACCATGGCTGGAGAAGGAGCAACAGCCTTTGAGGCCATGAAGATTCATATTCCAGCTCTGGAGCTCATTACCTCCTCCTTGCTGGGCCCTAATTCTGTTTCCTCTCCTGCGCAATGGGTGTGAGAAAAGCTCACCGGGTTGCCAGGGCAACAAGATCTCCCACGTGCCCAAGGAATAGGCCCAGAACTGGGCACATGGGGGGAGAACAGAGACCACCCCCTATATACCTGGGGTTTTAAATTTGGAGTGGGGCAGGTAGACTGTAAACTGGCAAACTGAAAGTGAACAAAATAATTTCATAGTGTGATATATACTACGATTAAAATAAAAGAGTGAGATTCCCGGTGTGTGAGCTCACAGCCCTTAGAACTGTGTCTGGCACTTTATGTTCTTATTTTAAAAAAGAAATTTTAAAGACAGGGTCTCCCTGTGTAGTCCAGGCTGGCCTTGAACTCACTATGTAGCCCAGACTGATCTAGAACTGGTGGTGATCTTCCTGCCTCAGCCTCCAGAGTGCTGGGATTACAGGTGTGCACCATCAGCCCAGGTCTCTTTCACTTTATAGAGGACAGTTTTTGAATTTTCCATCCAAGTCTCTTCGGGGTCCTCCCCTCTCGGTCCAACGGAGTCAGAATCGGCAATGTCTGCAGAGTTCAACCTTGAACGTCTTCCCGGGCGCCCTGCCGTCTCGCTTCCTGGCGGGCGAACGTGCCCACAGGAGACTTCGCGCCGCGGACCCGCCCGTCACTTCCTGCAGCCAGCACCCCCGTGGGTGGCGCGGGGCAGCCGGGCTGGGACAGGCAGTTGGCGAGCGGAGCCCGGAAGGCCCGGGGCGCACGGGGCGGGCTCGCAGCTGGCGGCGGGACGGGCCAG
>NW_004955452.1:413208-423489 GCF_000276665.1 Chinchilla lanigera | reverse complement strand
CCACGCGCCGCGGCCGCGCGCTCCGGGGCGCTCACTGCCCGGCGCCGAGCTGTCTGCTGGGGGCCGCTTTGCGTTCAGAGCCGGAAGTGCCCTAAGAAACCACGCGGGCCGGCGCACGGGGAAACTGAGGCTGGGCAGAGCACTCGGGCATCTGCTGCCTTCCTCCCCCGGACCTACCCCGCTCTTTAATAAATTAGGGTGCTGGCCTGGGCCGCGGGGAGAAGGTCCTTCCCCAAGGTCACACAGGGTTACCGGACTTCCCCTAGCCCCTGATCCCCCCCTCCCTGGGCACCCTGGTGAGCGAAGACTCCAGGGACCACCATGCCCCCTCCGCCCTCCCTGCCTCCGCATCCCCTTGGCGCACAGCTGGCTGCAAAGTCAGCCTTAGAGGATTTGGGGAGCGGGAGAAAATCCCAGCCCCCTCCCTGTCACAGGGGGAGTGGCTTCTCGCGTGAGGGGTGAGTTATAGGATCCGTGCTGCTGACTTTGGGACGGATTTTACAGCTGGGTAAACTGAGGCAGGAAGTGATGAAGTGAATTCCCCAAGGCCACACGCCTAGGTTAGAGAAGAGGGTAAGAACAGAGGTCACTTCACATCAGAGCCTGGTCTAAAGTGAGGCGCGGGGTTGACCTTTACAGTGTCCTTTCCTCTGCCCTTTCCTGCTGTCACAAAGCAAGTGAGCAGAGCGGAGCTAACATCAGGTCTTGATCTAGACTCGAGGCTACTGCCCACCTCAAAGCGGGAAGGAATGCTCTGGTTCTTTATCATAATTTAGCGTTCGTTACTGCAGAAATTGTAAGACCTTCCTTAAGTTTCAAGAGCATCCATTCTGTCATTCACCAGATATTAATTGAGTGGCTACTGTGTGCCTGTGTGTGTATTGCCTAGGCATTGAGGATACAGCAATGAATAGAATGAGCCCTGTCCTCAGGGGTAGACTCCAGGGACTGGATGAAACACTCTGGGTGTGACAAGGCTGGGAGACCCTTGGAATGGTCCCAGCCACAGGCGACCTCAACAGGCCGGGAGATCAGACCCCGCCTCCGGGGAAGATGTTAGAACAGCATCAAACCCTCTGAGCATGTGCTTTTGTGGGCTTCCTTCAAGGTGCTTCTGCCGACCTGGGCTTTCCCACTTTGCCAAAGACTGGGGAGCAAAGAGGGGTGCGGAGGGAGCCGTACACTAACATCAGTGCCTGGAGACCTGGCTGGAAAGTATGGCTACTTCTTGGCTGTGTGACCTTGGTATCTCCCTTTATTTCTCTGGGCCTCATTTCTTTATCGTACGACAGGGTTTGTAATACCTCATAGCGCTGATGAGTCCGTCAGTGCAGAGCGTGGCCAGTGTCAGAGGCCTTGCCACACCGGGAGTCAGCTAGGGTATAATTCTTTTATCTTCTTTTACAACCGCTGCTTTGGAAATCTTTATGCATGCTAAATCCGCACCTTACCACTGAGCTATACCTCCAGCCCAGGCAAGGGTGTATTTCTCTGGAGGCCCTAGTGACTTGATAACCTGTTTCTGCTCCCAGTAAAGAAACATTAGAGGCAGAGATGGGTATGGCAGAGTTTCAAGAAAGGAGGCTGAGGCTCCTTTCTGGCCTCAGAAACACAGCACACACCTCACGGTCAGCATTTCAGCTGTTGCAGCCACTCAGCTTCATGCGGCATGGGGTGACTGGGTTCACTCCCTAGCTCGGTGACCTCCTAACTGACTGATCTTCTGACCTCTGGATGGCCTCAGTCTCCTCAGTGGTAAACCTCCTGTCTCATTTGTAAAGCTCCTGTCTGCAAGGTTGTCATGAGGATCAAAGGCACTGAAGCCACCAAGGGTGCCTGGCAGTGTCTGGCACTCTGGGAGCCTTTTGACCCTCTAAGCCTAGGGCACCAGGCATGGTTGGGTGGGCACAGTAGACTGATTAGGGTGTCACAGGTCCCCATGAAGGCTGGGGCCTGGAGAATTTCTCGTAAACCTGAAACCATCTCTCCCTACATGGGTTCCATGGACAGCCACCAGGACTGACAGATCGGGGCCTGAGCAAGGTCATTTGGTTTATTCTTGAGGCCTCTCCTACGCCCTGTTTTGTAAATATTGCTACAAATATAAACTGGGCTGCAGGTGAGGGTGAGGGGCTTTGCTTCCTTGAATTCATTACAGGGAAGCAAAGAGCTGGAAGGGAGAATCTGACCCACTTTACATTTAGCTGCCCCTACTTGGCAGGTGGGCCTATCCAGTTGTACCTCCCTCTGCCTAAAACTCTGTATGGCTCCCCATTTTCTTAGGGTGAAGAACAAAAATCTTGAAAGTGGACCACAAGACCCCGCCCCTACACCCGGCCTAGGCCTCCAGCCCATTTCAGGATACTTTGTCAGTAGTCCTCTGGGCCTGGCTACCCTGCTCCATTTCCTTGGGGCCTCTGCATGCCCCCCTTTTTCCCTTGTGCATGCTAGATACCTCCTCATTCCTCAGATGTTGGCCCAACCCAGATTTGCATTCCTAACACCACAGGCCACAGTCCATGGGTCTATAGGTTAGAAGTTAACCCCAGGGTAGAATTATACACTCGTGGCTGGGATTTGTTTGTGTGCTTTTGGTGCTGGAGATCTAATCCCAGGCATCTGTAGGCTAGCTAAGCAAGTGCTCTACCACTGCCTAACCTCCTTACTGGGATTAGTGCCTGCCTGTACCCTGGACACCAGCCCATGACTTCCAGGACCAGGTCTGAGTTTGCTTTGTAGATGCTTAGTGATGAAATCTACCTGCAGGAAATACCTCTTGAGTAAATTGGGGCCTCATTTATATAAAACTGTGTTGTCCTTCAGAGATACATACTGAAGTCCTTTCTGAGTTGTGGACGTAGGTATTCATTCATTCTTTCATTCATTCATCACCCATTTTCTCTGCCGGGTACTCTCCTGGGTGTCTCGGGGAACAGGACACGACAGCTGCTGTCCTCATGGAGCTTTCTGCAGTAGAGAAAATAGACCATTATCAGGCAGCGCTGGGACCAGTTGATAAAGTTGATAAATTCACAGGGTGGGGTGGGAGGAGAGAGGGGTGAGGTGGCTGTTCAGACCAGAGTGAATAGAGCTCTGATGGAGAAGCACTGTGCCCACCCACACCCTGACCCTCTGTCGGGGAGACACCAGCCCTTATGCCAGGAAGGGAGGTGGCCCAGAGGGCACCTGTGGCTGCAGGTTGGTCACATGTTGGCTTGACAAACCCAAATAAGTGTGTACTAGTTCCTAACCCCAGTAGAGAGGAACTTTGCGTTTGAAGTCACACTGGCCTGGTGGGACTGCTACTTGCCAGCTAGGTGACCTCTACTTCTGTGGGCCTCAGTTTTCTCATCAATAAAATGGGGACAATGATCCTCTCTTCCTCTTAAAGCTGTGGTGGGACTGAAAGGGGATGATGAGCATAGGTCCCAGGAGATCTCAGTAGACTTTGTTAGCAAATAGTGCTTTTGAAAGGGCATCCAGGCCAGGGGAATAGCATGAGCCAAGGCCCACAGTGGGGATCCCTGTGTGTCCTGGAAGTGGTGGGGCTTGCTTCAGCCAAGGCCTGGCTGGGAGGGGAGGAAAGTAAAGTAGGAAAGGTTGGTTGGGCCTGTGGGGCGGTACTTGCGGCTGGCTAAGAAGAGGGGTGCGAGCCTGTGGGCAGAGGGGAGCTGATAGGATTTGTCCAATTTGGTGGCTTTTGAATTCTGTTTGAACTCTTTTGGGCCACCTCGGGTAGAAACTTGACCAAAGAGAAGCGAAATAGCTTCAGAGTTAAGGTGGCTATCTCGGACGAAGACCTGGTGCAAGGTGAAGAACTATGTTGTCTGTCTAGTGACCTTGACCCGAACTTCTTGCGGGCTTCCTGTCCCCTCCTGTAAAGTGGGGATAACAGCAGCTGCCTGGGATTGTTGGGGAGCAAGGAGACGGTGCATGAACGCAAGCACCACCATGCATGGCTAGCGATTTTGAAAACAAAAATTTTTAACTGCTATAAAATACATGTCATACAGTTTACCATCTTAATTTTATGTGCACAGCTGGGCGTGGTGGCGCACACCTGTAATCCCATCACTCGGGAGGCTGAGGCAGGATGATTGTTGCGAGTTCGAGGCCAGCCTGGGCTACAAAGTGAGCTCAAGGCCAGCCTGAACTGCATAGCGAGACCCTGTCTCAAAAAGACAAAAAATAATAATAATAATTTTATGTGTATGGGGTCCCTAATCTTAGTGTATTCGCGCCGTGGTACAATAGAACATTTCAACTTGTACATCTGAAACCCAGTGAATAACAACACCCCTCCCACCCCTCCTCCCAGGCCCCAGGAACTGCTGTTCACCATTCTGTCCGTGAGATTTTGACTATTCTAGGTACCTCCTATGGGTGCAGTAATGACATATTTATCTATTGGCCTGTTTCACAGTGTCTTCAGGGTTCATTCCCATCACCTGTCAGACCATCCTTCCCCCTGTAAGGTCACTCAGTGTGCTGTTGTGTGCTACTCTGCCTGCTGTTTATCCATTCCTCTGTTCACAGTCATCTGAGTTGCCTCCAGCTCTTGGCTATGGTTAATACTGCCATGGACCTGGGTACAGATATCTATGGGACACCCTGCTTTCAGTTCCGGAAGTGGTATTGCTGGATCATTTACTGGCATAATTTGAAGGTGCAGTTAGAGGGCTCCTCTTGCCCACCAGGGTCAGAGAAGACCCTCAGGTCCCAAAGAACGGTTTGAAAACTAATGAGTCACTGAATGCTATGACTCACACCTATAATCTCAGTTACTTGGGAGGCTGTAAATCTGAGCCCAGCCCGAGCAACTTAGTGAGACCTTGTCTCAAAATGAAAAATAAAAAGTGTTAGGGATGTAGCTTAGTGATAGAGCACCCCTGGGTTCCATCTCCAGTACTGAAGAAAAAAGAGGAAAACTAGTGCGTCGAATGAAACATTACCAAGTTCTTCACTTCCCCCTTCCTTCCCAGGCAGATTTGCCTCTTGGATTCTTTTCCAGTTATCTCAAGTGGAAACTACTATTCACGCAGCAAATGTTCCTAAGTGCGTCCTGCGCTGACAGGTCGGCAGAGACAATAAACAATACGCATGAAGCAGGAAATGGTTCAGTGTGTCAGACCATGATGGGTGCTGCGGACAAAGCAGAGCTGCAGGGACGAGAGGGGACAGGAGGCTGGACGCTCAGCGAGGTGTGTGATTTAAGCAAAGACAGGAAGGAGGTGGGGGCGTTGGGCACATGGTGGGTGCAGGCGCACTTGGCAGGGGGAACAGCCAATGAGAGGGCTCTGGTCTCACAGTGATGACTAAGGTCAGTGAACAGCAAGGATAGCGTGGCTGGAACAGAATGAGTGGGGGGAGAGAAGAAAAGAGAGGTAGAGAGGCCCTGAGGCCCATCGCCTTCGTAAGGGGCCTGGCGGGGTGACAGGCGAGTCCTAGGAGGGTTTTGAACAGAAATAGACACAGTCTGTTTGAGGTGGCACGTCTTGACATAGCATGATGAATGGCAAGGTGAGAGAGCAGAAGGAAGCAGGGGCCTGGTGAGGAGGCCCTTTGCTGTGACCCTTGTGGGAGGCCGGTGGCTTGCGCCAAGGTGCCAGTGGGGAGGGAGGGAGGGAGGGTAAATGCAGCCGCACATCATAGGGCCTGGGTGTGTCCCTGATGGCAGCAGACTGTCACACTGCCCGTCCTGCCTTCCTGCACACTCTGCAGCTGAAGTGAGGTGGGATGGCAACTTTCCTTCCAGGCCAACCTCTCTTTTTCCTGCTGGTGTGATTGTCAGAAGTGACTGTCACTCTGAGCGCTTGGGAGCTGCAACTGTTGTCATGGCGACCTCCTGAGATGCTTCATTTCCTTCTGGCTTCCAGTTTGACTTCCAGATAGAGGTGTAGAGTGAATGGGGTTCTCTCCTAAATGCTTGGGGAGTGGGAGGCAGGCAGGGGAGATGATAAACCAGAAGCATCTCAAGATTGTGTGTGTGTGTGTGTGTGTGTGTGTTTACCTTCCAACTTCGGTCTCTAGTTTCCAGCCTTAGGACGGTGCTGTAGCTCTGTGTGTTGGAAAGCACTTCTTTGGCTAAATGCTGTCCCGTCTTGGCTCAGAGCAATTAGGCTTCAGCATTCCCAAGGCGCTGTAGCTATTTCTCTGTTAATTATTTGATTGCACTGCCGAATTGTATAAAAATTCAGCTGTGGCAAGAAAGAAGCGAGAAAGAGAACAACCCCCCCACACACACACACAAACACAGATTTGACCTTGACCTTCACTGACTGCTCCAAAGGAGAGGAAAGGCCACAGCTGGAAAAACAAAAGTGCTTTCTTGTATGTGATCTTCTAAAGGCCTGACTCGTGCAGTTTTTAGGACAATTTAAAGAATGTTCAAGGGTGATACTGACGGTGTTTGATTTCCTCATCTTTGCTGATGTTAGAATTTTGTACCACTAAAGAAGAGATCCCACCACCAGGTGTGGCAGCACATACACCTGTAATCCCAGCACTCGGGAGGCTGAGGCAGGAGGATTGCCATGAGTTCAAGGTCAGCGTGGGCTACAAAGTGAGTTCAAGGCCAGCCTGCACTACATAGTGAAATCCAAAAAAAAAAAAAAAAAAAGAAGAAGAAGAAACCCCACTCCATTTAGTGTCAATCAACAAATCTTTCCTGAACACTCACTGAGGGACCCCTACGACTAGTAAAAGTGACTCGGTCAGCATTTTCTTTAGTGACAGATAGTGTAGCTGATCAGACAAAAGTCATAATCATAGAGCAACAGAGTGAGGTCCTGTTCCATAATAATCCTGTGCATCCCGAGTGTGGGCTGTGTGGTCCAGGTGTAAGTGTGGTTGCTCTCACTGTGTATACTGTTTTCCTGGCAGCCGGTCCGCTTCTGGGTCAAATGTGGGTCTTTCTTGGAATTCCTTGGTGTCTTCGCAGTGCCTTGGTGGAGACAAGCCCTCAGCAGGGTCTCAGGATCTGAGCATGAGTCCTGCCATCGGTGAGCTTCTGCCCCTGGGAGCTGCTGGACCAGACCTGGGCACATGGGATGACCCTGGGGCACACAGGAGCTGCTAGCTGACCCGCCGGGCCTTTTTCTTGTTATAAGCAGCCAACATCCTCTCTCAGAATTGGTGTGGCTTCTCAGATGCGCTTGAGAATCTCAGTTTAACTTCGGGCTGCATCCTGACCCTGAACCACATCAAGGGGTAGAGGCCCCTTGGGACTGGTGTACCCAGCTCAGGTGGCACATTCCCTACCCCACAGCTGCCACCACACCGCCTTAGCCAGCAGGGCGCCTCAGCTCATGCAGACAATCCTTGGAGTTGGAAGGATTGACTCAGTCCCGCCATCATGGGTGGCTGAGAGCTGCCTCTGTCACACCAACCCCTGTCCTCTTATTAACAAGATCAAGGGAATGGGACTTAACCATGACCTCAGCCCCTCTGGCTGGGCCGGGCCATTTGGGCAAGGGCTTTCTAGGGTAAAGCACTCCCCTTGTACAGAGCAAGAGGCAGAATTCTTCTTGTTGTGTTTTGTGATACAGGGGATTAAATCCAGGGCCTTTGAACTGAGCTACATCTCCAGTACCGTTTTTTTTTTTTTCTTTTTTGGTTTGGTTTGGGTTTGGGTATTTGGTTTGCTTGTTTCTGATTTTTTTGCTTGTTTGCTGTGATACAGGGGATCCAACCCAGGGCTTCATGCATGCAAGGCAATGCTCCACCACTGAGCCATATCCTCTATTGTTTTATTTTTGAGATAGGGTCTCACTAAGATGCTAAGTTACTAAGCCCAAGCGTGGTCTTGAACTTACGATCCTTCTGCTTCAGCCTCCCAGAGTGTTGGGACTGCAAGCACGTGCCATGTTGCCTAGCTTCGGAATTGTTACCAAATCACATTATTGTTTTCATTATAAAACTATCAATAAGCTCATATCCAAAAAAGGCTAAAAATACAGAAAAATAGAACAAAACCCAATTGTCCCTACTTCCTCAACCCCACCACCAAGGGACAGTGATCGTGAACATTTCCATATATTTCCTTCTGCTCTTTTTGCTCTGCGAAACTTTTTTTAAAAAAATAACGAATTGCAGTATATTGTACATTCAGTGGTATGCTGGCAGACTACCTCTCTAGGGAAAAAAAAAAAAAATCCCTGATTGGTAGCATTTGCCAATTCCTGTGGTGTAAATATCCCATGTTCCTCCTCTTATCAATTTCACATCACTGGCATGGCTGAACAGAGAGCTGGGAAGAAGAGATGTGCAAGACTGATTCTCTGAAGCAAGTATGGACCAGCTCTCACACACCATATTGCAATTTGAAATCATCTTTTTTCTGATCTTAAAATCAATACTTATTCATTATTGAGAATTCATGAAACACAAACAGATAAAGAAAACTATTAACATCATCCAGAATCCAAGGTCCTTCCCCCTTAGAGTCGGCCAGTGTCCGCATCCTGATGCGTATGTCCTGGTTCCTTCTCCACGGAGAGAAACCTCTGCAGAGAAATTTTGAGAGAGACTAAAAGCAACACATATCCGTGACAGAAAACGCGGGAAATACAGAAATGCCTCTGCATCTTTGTAATATGTCTGGCCTCATGGTTCAGATATCCTCACTTGTAGGCAGAGTACATTCTCTTATCCCAGAGGAAGGTGACGTGCAGGGGCAGGACATTATCCTGATGATTTATTGAAAGTTTACTGAGGCTTAAAGAGACAAACAATAATATTCCTGCTTCCTGGCATTAAACAAATGGCAGTAGGATGAAACTCAAATTATTTGAAGTCTTGGGGGACCCTGGTTTGGGGCCCTGGACCGTGTTCTGCAATTCTAGATGCTAGGCCCTGATCCATTTCTTTTCCCCATACGAGGCTCCTGTGGAGTGTAAGAGCTTATGCCTGTAGCCATGGGAGAACCAGGGGAGGCTAGCTCTTGTTTAAGCCTAAAAATGAGTGAATTCATTCCTTCCTGTAACCAGCACTTTCTGAGTACCCATCCGGCAGGCATCTGGTTTGGCACCACGGTAAGATGTGGAGGAGATATGTGCCTAACTTCTGGTGCCCAGGCTAAACCAGCAGTAAGATGCAGTAACCACAGCTCAGGGTACAAAGAGTTGCATCCAGGATATTAAGCCAATCCATGCCAAGTCCCAGAGCTCTGTCATGTACATAGGCAGTACTGGGTAAAAGGGGACTGCTGTCACCTGCAAGGACAAAGGCCTAGTGAGTGAAAGTGCCCGCCAGGCTCCCCTGGGCTAACCGGCTCCCTCTCTCCTATAGGAATCCTGCACGGTGCCACCCTATGGACCCAACGGCTGGTTTTTCTGGTTTGCTCCCCCAGGGTGATTTGCATAATTCTTTAAAGAACCCCCAGAAGCTGAATAACCTGTTTTCAGACCTAGAGAAAGGGGAGCCCCACGGTTGTTTCTCCAAATCTGGGTAAGTATCCTTTAAAGTTTCTTTTTCTTCAGACCTCCGATCATTATTTGTAAAAGTTCCTTATTTGAGAGCTTATGCATCTGTCGTCTGTTTCTCTAACACGCAGTCTCCACGAGGGGTCTCACTGTCTGCCTGTCTTGTCTTAGTCACTGCCGTGTCCCCAACATGTAGCATGGTCCCTGGCACCTAGTGGGCTCCAGTACATTGCTTACTAAATTAATAACTGATTAATTTGTAGTGGGAATGAATATGTGTATATGATGTGCTTAGGCCTTGGAAATTCTGTGCAGATATCCTAGTCTTTTAAACTTTATTTTCAAATAATACAGCCGCACAGGAAGCTATAGAAACTCTACAAAGCAGTTTCTCCACTCTCTGCACAGCCATCACCCTTACAGTTAAGAAACACCTTCCCCAGACTACTCAGCCCTTCATGGGTAACCCTTGATGACTTCCCCCAAACCCATGTCTTCCTTGCTCACCCCACACCTACTCATTGTCCACACCCAGCTACACCTAGCATTTTTTTGGTTCTTCAAAGCAGTATCTCTTTCGTCTCTGGATCTCAACATGTGCTGCCCTTCTACCCTGTGCCTGTCTGATTCCCTGGCCATCTCCTCCAAGGGGCCAATTTGGGTTTCCATCTTCCCTCTTGTAGCCCCTCATCACAGCATTTAGCCCACCCATTTGCTTGCTTATCCCTCCCCGCCCCTGCTGCTTCCTCTGCTGCTCCCTGCCTCCACCTATCCACTCATCCATCCTGCCACCCACCCACCCACCCATCTATCCACCCACCCATCCACCCATCCATCCACCCATCCATCCACCCATCCA
>NW_004955452.1:373513-412637 GCF_000276665.1 Chinchilla lanigera | reverse complement strand
CATCCATCCATCCATCCATCCATCCATCCAGGGCCTCTGCTTCAATGATACCTTTCAGCTACAGACTATAGTCATCCCTCCCTCCTCTTTACTCCGTACCCCCTCACCCACTCAATTGCTCTTCCCCCTTACCACTTCCTGGCCAAATGTCTCCTTATTTATTTAGTGGGCTGCTAAGAGCTTGGATCCTGTAGCCAGACCTGAGTTTGAATCTTACTGATTCTGCAACCTTGACCAAGTTACAGAAATTGCTGTCTCCTTATGTATTGGAGTATTGTTGCCTGTCTCCCACTGGAACAGAGGCCTCTGGAGAGCAGAGAGTTTGTTGCTGTTGTCCCCTGATCTGCCCCAGGGCCCAGATTGAGGCCTCCCACATCATAACCCATCCTCATCCACCAGCAGATACCTGCCAGATGCCTGCATGGACAGTGAGAACAGCTGGGGGCTGCTCCAGAGTTTACGTCCTGTCTGTAAATATCATTTTAGTTAGGAAGAAGCACTATGAAAATAGAACAGGGTGCTGCGATAGAGAAGCAGGGTGGTCAGGGAAGGATTCTCAGAGGAGGCGACTTTCAGGCCAGATGTGAAGTCGGAAAGGGCGTTCCAGGTATGGAGAAGGGCAGGTGCAAAGGCTCAGAGGAGAGGACCAGGCTGCCTAAGAGCAGAAACACAGCCACCGTGGCTGGGGTGTAGTGAACAAGACAGGCACAGAGCATGCAGCGGAGTCCAGAGGCAAGCAGGGGCTAGGTGGAGCACGACTTTGTAGACCATCTGCAGGTGTTTGGATCTGTCATGGTGGGAAGGCAGGCAAGAGACCAGATCAGTATATATCCCAAAAAGACCACTCCACGCTGCTGCGTAGAGAATTCATAATAGGGGATCGAGGATGTGTTGTCTGGAATGAATAAATGAATGAATGAATGAATGAATGAATGAATGAATGAATGAATGAATTTATGAATGAATGAAAATGAATGTGTGAGTTTGGCCTGAGCTTAGCACATCCTGCCCGCCCCTGTGGAGCTGTGCAAGCCAGCTCCTGCTTTTCTGATCAGAAAGCTGCTTAGTCTTGAACTAAGAACTGACCTGCTGCTCCCCAGATACCAGGCCTAAAATACCATCTCCAGCTCCTCTGGGTAGTAGGCACAATTACAGTTATGCAGCCTCCAAACGGTGCACAGAATTGATTAAACGGAGTGGAAACTGCTGAGGCAACCAACATCACGGCTGGTGTTGCCCTTACCGCTGACCTAAAAACATGCTTTGGGCTGTCCCCTGTTCTCTGCCACCGGGTATAGCCTGGTCTGTGACCCAGGAAATCCACTCCAAGTCTCAAACTTGAGTTCCTAGAGCAACCATTAGAGGTCAGTCTTGCTGGGTGACTTTGGGCAAAGTCATAACCTCTCTGGGCTTCATTTTCTCCACCTGAAACAAGGAAAGGAAGATCCCTACGCTGGTATAGAGGAAAGAACTCAAGGGTTGAAGTCGATTAAAGTCTAATTTGGATGTCATCAGTTACTGTGTAACTTTGGGAAAACCGCTGGGCAACTTTGAGCCTGTTCCTCACGTGTAGGAGGGAATTAGAACCGTTCATGCCCAACTTAACCTTACATAGTAGTTATGAGAATTAAGTGGGTGGGAAAGTGCCTTGGAAACTGTCAATTGCTATAAAAATGTTGTTGATTTAACTACATCAGGGTTATTTTGAAAACTAATGAGAGGGGCTGGGGGTTTAGCTCAGCGGCACAGCGCCTGCCTGGCAAGCGCAAGGTCGTGAGTTCAATTCCCAGTACCAGAAAAAAAAAAAAAAAAAAGAAAAGAAAACTAATAAGAAATTAGTTGTGAACAGTCTTAAATAATTCCTTGACCCAACTAGTATTTTGAGAACAAAATACTGTATTGCTCAACTGGATGAGAATAAATGTATGGACCGGGAGCAGTATGGAGTGTGGTTATTGGACTAGAAAGCTCTTAGCAATGCGACAATTACTTAAAATACAGCCAAGAGCTCGGGCTTTGGGCTCGGTCAGTCTGCCGCTTCCTGGCGGAGACCCCAGTTACTTTTCCTCTGATCCGCTTCCTCCTTTGCCTTAGGCACATGGTGGCCCTCCTTGCCTCACAGAATCCCATCCCAGGTACCCAGTGACACCTCTGTCTTACTGGTTTTTGTTATTATTGATTACACCCCATGCTATGTGCCAGGTAGCAGCTGAAAATCTCACTTGTTTGTGGTTTCCTTTACGTGTTCATTTCTTTACCAAAAGTATCTAGCCCGCGCCATGCCTGGCTCCAGTGGGCTGTTTCGTGGCTCTTGCAGCAGCTGTGTGCGGTCCCATTTGTAGGTGCGGAGAGGCTGAGTCACCCAGGGCCCCTATCTGTCAGGTGGAGGTGCCTGGATTCACACCAAGGTCGCTCTGGCCCCGAGCCTGCATTTGTGTCCTCCACACCCTGTCCTTGAGGCTGGCTCCCCTCCCTGGATTTGTCCTGTGGCCATTGCCAGGGCCCTCCTGGCCCATGGATGCCTGGCATGGCTTGGCTCATACCCTCTCGCCTCCTCCTGTGCCTTTGGGAAGGAAGGAAAGAAGGGAAAGAGGAGAAAAGGAGGACCCTCCCTCTTTCTCCCATCATTCATTGAGGTGTAACATACACAGAGAGCACAGATCTTAAGTACACAGCCCGTTAAATATATTTACACTCCTGTAAGCCTCGCCCAGGCAGGAGAGAGAACATGTGCTTCACCCAGAAGCTTCAGCATGCCCCTTCTAGGCCAGCGCTTTGCTACAAGTGACCTTTTCTGATTTCTGTCACCATGCGTTGGTGTTACATGCTCTTCCACTCCATATGAACAGAGCCCTACAGTTCCACTTACTGTGTTGTCTGAAAGATGCATTCATGTTGCTGTGGTTCCCCATTCTTTGTCATTGCTGTGTATATTCCACGGTAGGAATATGATACAGTTCACTCAGTCCTCTGGGTGGACATGGGGGTTGTTTCCAACTGTGGGTGGAACTACAGTCTGCCCTCAGTATCCAGATATTGGTTGTAGAGACACTCATGGGTACACAAATCCACCCATGCTCCAATCCCTTGTGTGAAATGACACAGTATTTACACATAACCTACACATGTCCAGAGTATACTTTAAACCATCTTTTAGTTACTAATACAGTAACTTTTTTATCACTGGGACAAAATACCCAACACCCACAGCTTAAAGGAGGAGAGGTGTCATTTGGCTCATGGTTTAGGGGTTTTGGTCCATGGTTGGCTGGACCCAAGGCAAAAACAGCATGGTAGAAGTGTGTGGCAAAAGAAGCCTGCTCAACCCGTGTCAGCCAAGAAACAGAGAGAGAAAGAGAAAGTGGAGGAGGAGTCTAGGACAAGAACACACCCTTCCAGGTCACACCCTGAGTCACCCCCTCTCCACAGACTAGGGCCTACCTCTGAGCACCAGAGATTTCTGGAGGAAATTTTAGATCTCAACTGTAACCGTATGTAAGTGCTCTGTAAGTAGGTGTTATGTTGTATAGTTTAGGGGAAAATGACTAGGAAAAAGCTCTGTACATGTTGAGTACAGACCCATCTTTTTTTCCTGAATGTTTTGATCTGCAGTTGGTTGAATCTACTCATACAGAAACAAAAGATTGAGAGAGTTGACTTTTGTGAATGGAGCTGCAGTGAGCATTCATGTATGTGTCTCTTAGTGGACACAGCCCTGTTTCTCAGCAATAGCATTGCTGGGACAAAGAGAAGACATGTATTCACTGTCAGGGATGCTGTCAAGCCATTTTTTGAATGGTTATACAGATTTCCACTGCCACCAGCAGTGATGGAAGTGCTGTTGGCTTCTTCTCACCAGCACTTATTGTTGTCAGTCTTTTTAGTTTTAGCCTTTCCAATGGGCAAGTGGTGGTTCCTCTTTGGGCCTTTACTGTCCACTTCTGTCATGCTTAATATGTTGGCCGCCACGTTGTACATGTACTGGCCATTGAGATGCCCTTTATGAAGTATCCATTTGAATCTTTGGCCCATTTTTTGCTTCTTTTCTTTTTCATAACGGTTAAAGGAGTTGTGTCAATGCAATGGATGTAAATCCTTCGTTGACACACATATTGAAAACCCCAGTCTGGAGTTTGTTTTCACGCTCTTAAAGGTGCTGAGTAGAAGTTCTATGTTGTAATGAAGGCTAATATATCAAGCTTTTCTTTTGTGGCTTTTGATTTTTGTGTCCCCTTCCAGTATCCTTTGCACCTGGAAGGATTCTCACTGAGATTTTCTCCCGCAGGGCTGGGAATGGCCACATGGAACAGGCCAAGCCAGAGGCAGCCTCAGGGGGCCAAGCCAGCTGCAGACGGGGAACCCCATGTGCCCCTGGGCCGGGAGCTGACAGAGGCCAACCGCTTCGCCTATGCTGCCCTCTGTGGCATCTCCCTGTCCCAGCTATTTCCAGAACCTGAGCAGAGGTGAGTTCTATTTTTTTTTTTTCAGTAATGGAAATAAACCCAGGGCCTTCACATTGAGCCATATCCCCAACACTTCCTTTGTTTTTTATTTTGAGACGAGGTCTCACTAAGTTGCCCCAGCTGGGCTCCAACTCGAAATTCTCCTGCCTCAGCCTCCCAGAGTGCTGGGATGACACGTCTGTTCACCACACCCAACCAAGGGGTAGTTATTGACAGTCAAGCTGCCTGCCAGGTCCTTGGGCACTATAAAGTCACAGCCTTACCTAGAAGGGACTCAGTCTGGTTGAAGGATAAGACATCCCTTCCTTCTGTTATTCACTCATTTATACCTTCGCCAGGCATCTTTTGAGCACCTATGGTGTGCTGGGCATGCTTTGCAGTACATGGAGGGCGTATGCAAGTGAGTCAAATAAGACACTCACCTTTTCTCCCTCAAGTAAGACCATCTTTTAAGGGGTGAGAGATTTATTCATTCATGAAACATGCATTTGTTGAGTACCTACATATCCAGTGTGCTGGATACAGTGCACAGCCCTGTGAGAAAAGAAAGAAGAACAAACAAGGCCTTGCTTCTCCCCTTGAGGTGCTTATGTCTAGGTGGGGCATCCACCCGGCTGATTGTAGCAGTGACAGATAGAGATGCCTGAAGGCTGCGCTGGGATTAGATGTGGCATTGGAGTACCAGGATGGCAGGTTTAATGGTGATGTGATGTTTCATATCTGCAATTGCGGGTACCTGCTGTAAATGTGCTTGAATCATGTATTTGGAATCAGAACAGCAGAACTGTTAAGCACATGGGCTTTGGCCTTTAAAACCTCCAGGATTTCTCCGAGGGGGTCTGGAGGCAGCAAGAGACCACTGAGGAGGCTGATGGGGCTGCTCCAGGAGCCAGGACAGTGATGAATGCTGGAGGGGGACACGGAAGGAACGGTGTTTCCTCAGGGAGCATGGAGTTGACTTGGGAATTGGTTGGATATTGGGGGTGAGACTGAGGCTGAGCTAACTGTGGCCCCAAAGGCTCAGGCATGGAGGAGAGTGTGGGAGGCCAGGGTTTGTATTACTGGGACTGTGTTCTTGCATCTGACACCCACACACACACTCAGTGGCTCCTCTCATGCCTCGGATTTGGGGTGTTTAGGTTTTCATCTTCTCTCTCACTACTGGACTGATTGCTGAGCAGATTCATCTTGGTCAAGGTCCCCTCCAGAAGGCTGTTCCTCCCCATCTGCTCATTCTCATGCTATATGTGTGAAGCCTCATCTTTCCAGAAGCTTCCTCTAACCCCTACCTACTAAACTGGTATCTAGCCAGGAAGAACTGTGTGTTCTTTCCTTCTATAAAACAAATACTTACAAGCGAACACTGAGCCAGGCCCATCCTGGGCACCAGGTGGGGGAGCACTGGGAAAACCGAGCTACCTTAGGTCCCATGTCCCCTCTCGCAGCCCGTATCCAAACATGGCTCTGCACACAGGCAGCTGCTGGCCTCTGTAAGCATGTACCACGAGGCTCCCTCCTGTGTGTTTCCAAGTCAGGATGCCCGGTGTTGCCACATTTTGTTGATCTGTTTTCTGAGACACAATATATCTTTTTAAAAACTTCCATCTTTTTACAGCCCAAACAGGCTGTTGGTTTCAGTTATCTGTAGAAAACACTCTGCAGTTTTCACCCACATAGGGCTTAAAAACAAACCCAAATTATTTATTTCTTATCCATATTGTAAGCCCCATAGAGTAATTGTTCCTTACAGTACATTGTATTTATGGGCTGGGATGTAGTACAGTGGTACAGCGCTTTCCTAGCATGCACAAGGACCTAAGTTTTAACCCCAGCACTGCAAAACAGAAAAAAAAAATTATTAAACAATTCTATCTATTAAAAATGAGAAATTGGTAAGGTGGAGTAGAGGTCAGCAAACTCCTAATGCTAAGAGTCTGGTATTTTAGGCTCATGGCTATGTGGTCTGTGTCACTCACCTTGCTGTTGTAGTCCAGAAGCAGCCATAGGCAGTATAGGAAGGAGCGTGTGTGTTACCAATAAAACTTTATTAGTGAAAACAGGCCATGGGCCAGATTTGCCCCATAGGGCTATAGTTTGGTGGGAGAAGAAGGTAAAATGCACATCAGCTAAAACTATTTGTATTTCATGCACCACAGTCACTGAGTTTTGTGTGTGTGCCACCATTTACATCGTGACCGTAATTCACATAAACCCTAATGTTCTCAAGAGGCTGAGCTTGCAGAGCTCCGGGACCTAAGCCAGGCCTGTCTTTCAGCTCCTTCTGCACAGAGTTCATGGCAGGCCTGGTGAAGTGGCTGGAGCTATCCGAAGCCGTCCTGCCAACCATGACTGCGTTTGCCAGTGGCCTGGGAGGTGAAGGAACAGACACGTTTGCTCAGATTTTACTGAAGGACCCCATCCTGAAGGGTGACCCATCATCGATCACTCAGGTACACCTTGCAGCTGGGTGACGGCTGCCGAGGACAGGGGAGCCAGTCATTTCCTTTCCCGATGCCGAGGACAGGGGAGCAAGTCATTTCCTTTCCCGATGCCGAGGACAGGGGAGCAAGTCATTTCCTTTCCCGATGAGTCTAAGAATCACATCTAGTGGGACGGAATGGTTGCGAGATAAAATACCCATCATGATCTATGATGATGACAGTCATCGCTGATGTTGATTTACTATCAATTTAATGCCCTGATGGCACTTACGTGCTTGTACCTTTACAAAAATTACTCATTTAATTCTCAGCTTCCTGAGGGGAGGAATATAGGTTGAGTATCCCTTCCAAAATGCTCGAGACTAGAAGTGTTTCAGATTTATTGGAAATATTTGCATATGCTAATGAGATATTTTAATGATGGTACTCAAGTCTAGACAATCGGAATCAGAAAAAAAAAATTCTTTTTAAGTGCTGGGGACAAAAACCAAAGCTTCAACCATTCTAGTCAAATGTTCTACCACACAGCTACATCCCCAGGTCCATGGGACCCAAATCTAAAAATGAAATTCATTTATATTTCATGTATACCATATACACATAGCCTAAAGGCAAGTTTATCCAGCATTTTTTAATAATTGGGTGTATGAAACAGAATTTCATGGTTTGGAATGTTTTTTGAGCATCAGATGGATGCTCAAAAAATTTCAGATTTAGGTGCATTTGGATTTGGGATTTTTTTTTCCTTTGGGATTAGAACCGCTCAACCTTTATAATTATTCTCATTTGATAGTTGAGAAAAGAGAAGCACAGAGAGGTTGAACAACTTCCCCAAGCTCACACCACTCATAAGAGGTCAAGCTAGGATTTGAACCTCCGTGGTCTGACTCCGGAACCCGTGCCCCGCTCAGCTGTGGTGCCCCTGTGCTTCTGGGCACATCATGGGCCTGCTGTGTGTGCAGTTGAAGCAGGCAGAAGCTTGTGACCTGCCCTGCTGATAGGCTAAGAGGAAGGGGAGGAGGCAGCCCCTTCCGCTCCCTTCCTCCTGTGCCTGAAATTCGTACATTTGTTTCCTCATTTGCTAATTTGTTTATCGTCTGAGCGCCAGTATGCAAAAGGGCAGAAGGGTTTTGTCTGTCTTGATCTGCACAGGGGAGGAGTCGATGAACATCTGTCCCCTGACCTGTCCCCTTGCCTGTCCGCTCGCCACTGACTCCCACTTCCTCTTTCCTCAGGACCTCCTGAGCTTCTCACTCAAGGAAGGTAAGTGGATTTGCTAAGCTCTATAAAGTGTGGGTGCCAGGGAAGCCAGTGAGAGGTGCTACCACCTGTACGTGACCCTGGCCGCGGCAGCCATTTTGGCAAGGGAAGGACGAGAAAGCAGTGTCACTGGCGAGCTGGTGAGTCCAGTACTCTGTGCTGAGCACCGTGCGGTACTGCTTTCACACCCATGCCAGTTCTCCCTCACCAGCCCTGTAGTTTTTCTTCCCAAGCGGCTCTCAAGTCTGGCCCCTCCCCCACCACCCACCCCCCTGGTCTCAGCCACCGTCCGCCCTGCTGATAGCTGGAGTCTTCTCACTGGTCACTTCTCGCTGGTCACTCTGGCTGCCCTGCATCCTGAATGACCTTTTCCAAGGCCTTGTGACCAGGGACAAGAGCTAGTTGTTCAATTTTCTAAAAAAAAAAATATTTTTTAATTTATAAGATCTTTGGTTCTAAGAACACAGTCACAGTCACGTATGATGGCACATGCCTGTAATCCCAGCACTCTGGGAAGCTGAGGCAGGAAGATCACAAACTAGAGCCGAGCTTTGACAGTCTACCAACTTAGCAAGACCTTGTCTCAAGAAGGAACCAGATGCTGGGGGATGTAGTTCACTGCAAAGGCCCTGGGTTCAATCCCCAGTACCAAAAAAAGAAGAGAAAAGAACATAGTCAAAGGCCTTTAAAAAGAAGCTTGCTGTCACAGATGAGCCAGTTACCCAGGTCCTTTCCCACAGAGGGAATCCATGAGGGCAAAGCCTTCTTCTGGCTTGTTTACCATTATTTCCCACGCCTATCCCACAGAGGGATCTATGGTCAGCATTTAGTATTTGTGGGAGGGAAGAAAGAAGGAAGGAAGGAAAGGAAGGAAGGAAGGGAGGAGGGAGGGAGGGAGGGTGGAAGGAGGGAAGGGGCGGGGACAGGGAGAAGGAGGGACAGAAGAATGGATGACTGGCCTTTCTTCAGAGATCAAGCTTAGATCAGGAGCAGGGTGGTTTGCCTGAGAGTCCTCCTTCCTGTGGAGACCCGCAGGCTCAGGGGAGGAGCCCACCCTGCCGATGGATTCCTCTCTGGGTGTGGGACAGAGTGAGTAGTCGTGGAATTGACCTAGAAAATCAACATGAAAAGCTGCATTTCCCAGAACTCCTAGAATACTGGCTTTCACAGAGTTTGGGAATCTTAGTCACAGAATGATTCCCTACTGGCAGCTGGGTGTGATTTTTTGAGAGTGCTAATCATTTTCTTCTGATCAAGTTGAAACCTGCGAATCTCTTTGCCCACACAACTGTAAAAACGTGTCTTCTCTGCTGCAGGTAGGCAGTCTGCGCTGATAACACGAAGTAAGGCTTACTCAGCTCTGCTGTGTTAATATCTGGGCTCGATAATCCGGGATGGTAGGGCTGCCCTGGGCACTGCAGTATATTTAGCAGTGTCTCTGGCCTCTGCCCGTTAGATGCCAGTATCACTTTCTGGTTGTGACAACTAAAAATGTCTCTAGACATTGCCGATGCTCTGTAGGGAACAAAACAACAAAAAATCTCGCCACCATCTCAGGCAGGGCCAGATCATTTGCATTCAGTAATCTTTATAGTCACCCTGATTGCTCGTTGCACCCCTTAGATTGTGAATTATTACACAGCATATAACTCTCAAATCAGCTACTGGAATATGTGCTGTTATCTCCACTGGGAGGGAATTAAGGTGCAGGAAGGTTAAGCGAGTGACCCAGGGTGACATTTCAAAGTTTCAAAGTACCATGTATGGTGAGGTGAATCTCACTGTAGACTCTGTATTGGTGCCGAGGAAACTTAAATGGAATCATGACTTGTGTCCTCTGGATTCTGAACTTGTAACCTGTGCTCTGAGAATTAGCATTAACGCAGGGACACGGTGCAGGCACACGCACGTGAGCCACAGCAGTCTCTGCCACAAAGTGATGTTCTGCAGAAAGTCTGTTCCTAGAAGCCAAACCCTGACTCCCTGAAGAATCAGGTGGCTTTGAGATGTGCCCCCTTGGCTGTGGAGAACTGCAGGTACAGTGACCTACTTGGTCAGTTCTCTGCCAGCCTCCTACAATTTGTTATCGATATGGAAACAGCCTGATTCATCCATTTAGCAAATAAGAACTGAACATCCAAGCTGGGCATTGTGACAGATGTCTGTATTCTCAGCCCTCTGGGAGGCTGAGGCAGGAGAGTCACAAGTTCAAGCCCAGCCTGAGATTTAGCAAAACCTTCTGTCAAGCAAACAAACAAAAAGGGGTGCTTCAGCTTTTAAAAGACAGCCACAGTGGAGTGAGCAGAAGTGTTGACACCAGATAATCCTGCATTACAACCTTTTCCTCCACTCTTCCAGCTGTGTGACTTTGAGAAAGTTTCTCAGTCTCTCTGTGCCTGTTCTTCCCTCATCTGCAAAATAGGGCACCATAGTGCCAACTTCCTAGGCTCACTGGGAAGAAGATTAGCAAGTTCCTCGCAAGCTCCTCACGGGAGGCCTGGCACATAGGTCAGGCCTAGGATGTTGGTCGCTGATTCCCTTCGTCTGCAGAGGCGGCAGGAAGGTCCTTTTGATCCCTTCCCTCCAGAAACAGCTGCCTCCAGACTATCTGGGTCTGAGAAGAACTGGCCTCTGCAGGAAAAGTCTGGCTCCTTGGAGTAGGAACAACCCACTGCCCAATCCCCTGGAGGGCTATCAGGAACCGATTCCAGAGCCCCTCCCCTGCATGGAGAGCTGGGGAACCCAAGTTTTCATGGGCTCCCCTGGTGACCTTTTGCTCACTAAAGTTTAGGAACAGCTGTCCACACACTGTGGTCGCAAAACCCCATGTTACCATGTTGCTCTTGGACTCTCAAGTCCACTCGACCTTGGACTTTGAACAGTGCCTGTCTGAGGAAAGGACCTCAGAGCCCAGCTCCCAGTCCTCGATCCAGAAGTCCTGGACTGGAATTGGAGCTATCCCAGAGGCATCGGGGGATCGGGGGTGCTGCTGCTGGTTAGAGCCTCTCCTCTCCGGCAGGGCTCCCTCTACTCCGCAGTCAAAGGTCAGGAACTAATCTAGATTCAGAAGGCGGCTGTAAGGGAGGAGCAGAGGCCAAAGGCAACCGATGGGCTCGGGAGAAGCGTTCAAGTCTGCAAGACAGCGTCCTGCTGCCTCCTGGCCTTGCTTCTCGTGTCACCTGTGAGGTCAAGAAAACGGCTTCTGCAGTTGGCTTCCCACCTCACTCCTCACCAGCTGGGTGAACCTGGGCAAGTGCCAGAGCTTCTGCACCTCTTGCCTCTCTGCTAAGCCACAGTGATTCCCAGGATCTGCCTCCCTGGTGGCCGGGGGATTCCAGACACGAGGACATGCAGAGGGAGCAGCACAGAATCTGGTCCAGAAGGAGCAGTAAACGAAGCTTTCAGATTAGAATGATCGCCCATCATGCAGTGTTTCTGCCAGAAGGGGCTGTGAAACTCTCAGCATCACCATCCACCATGCTTTGGACCTCTCCCAGCAGAGATCCATTCTTCTAGTCACTCGTTCACTCATTCATTTCCTAGTTTATCCTTGAGTCCTGCAGAGATACTAAACCTCTTGTTTTTAGGCACTGACCTAGGTGCAAGGGAGGTGAAGAGGGTTTGGCACTTAGGTGCAAGAGTATAAACCATAAACAAGTCGGCAAATAACACAGTGTAGTTTGAAATGGTGATGGGAAGAAATCCCTCTTGGTGAGGGGACAGAAAGCGGTGGCTTAGGGCCAGGGAGGGCTTCCCAGAGAAGGTGGCCTTTGAGGAAGGGAGTGAGCCATGAGCACATCTCAGAGAGTTCCAGGCAGTGACACAGTTCTGGCCCTTAAAGGAAGAGATGACCCCACCCCAAGGAGGAGAGAGAAACCCCCACGTCCCCAGGGAGCAAGACTTGGAAGGTACTGAAAACAGAGGGGGTCCCAAGAGGAGGTGGGAAGCGGGAGAGAGCTTGGGCTGCTTGGCTCAGTGAGCACAGCCGGGGAGCCTGCAGTCAAGGGAGAAGTTCAGCGAATGAGCCAGTGCATCTGGACGGTGCATTTACTAACTGGGGCATCATCTCAGGCACAGGGAGCAAGACCAAGGATCCTGCCCCATAGGATTGACGTTGCTGAGTGTTGTAGTGAGGGCTTGGAAGGAAAATAATTTAATACAGAGCACATACTTTATAGGATTATTTTGTAGTAGTCACCCAAAGAGTCAAGTACAAAGAGTGCAGGAAGTCTGCCCATACACTGAAGACCCAAAGAATCCAGCTGAGGGCCTGGAGCCCATGGCCATGTCCTGCACATGTCGAGCCGAAGACCTAGAGCCCGTGATAGTGCCCCCTACGAGTCCAACTGGAGGCCTAGAGCCCATGACAGTGTCTCATGTGGGCCTGTTTCAAGGATCTGTGCTGGGAAGGCAGCAAGGTCAGTGGTAGAAGCTAGAAAACCTGTGCCAGGGGGATGAAGGATCTGTGCCAGCAGGCTGAGGGATCTGCAGTGGAGCCAGGAAGCGATGCTCAAGCAATGCTTTGGGGGACCAGAGCTTCCCCAAAGTGAACTGCAGCTTACTCAGTGACAGTAAGGCCCCACGCTCCTTTGACAATGAGAACAGCCGAGTTCCTATCAGGAAAGCCAGCATGACAAGCTCCTCCAGGAGAACCAACAGCCCCAGGAGAACCAACAGCACCTCTTCTTCTTCTCGAGTTCTCTTTTTATGCTGCTGGCAACAGTCCTCAGGTGGGCCTTCCACATCCAGCACCACGCTGATTCAGTTAGCTGGGTGTTACAAGTTGACCAGCAAGTGTCAATCCACCACACTGAGCCACACAATAACCCATAATGCAGCAGTGGGAAACAGGGTGATGGGGACAGGATGACTGGGGGATAGGATGCTCTAATTCCGGAGCCACTGTCCTCACCAAGGAGTTGATCTTTCAGTTGAGAACTGACTGATGGGAAAGGGCCGGCCCAGCAGAGTTTTGGAGGAGGTGCTTCCCAAGTATGGAGAACAGCGAGTGCAAAGGCCTCGTGGCAGGCTGAAGCTTGTTCTTGACAGGACAGATGCTGCTGCATAGAGCAGGGACAGGTGGATGGTGAAGTGAGAGAGGATGGCGGGGAGGGGCCAGATAGTGTGCTCTTGCAGACCAGAGGAAAGCAGCGTGGATTCTATACGAAGCGCTGTGGGAGCCGTTGGAGAGTTGTATTAACCCAAGGAGAAAACACAGTCGGATTGATGACTTTGAAAAATCTCCGTGGCAGATGAGGTGCAGGGATCAGAATGAAGGATGAGAACCCAGTGTGATGGCTGCTGGAGGTTGACAGGCGGTGGCAGATGGTGGCAGTAGAGATGGAGTGAAGTGCTCAGACCCAGGACATAGAGTTTGGAGGTGCAGCTGTCAACACGGGCTGGGAGACTGGATGTCTGGATGGTGCACCAGGAAAGTCAGGAACAGTGCCCAGGCTTTTGGCCTGAGCCGCAGAGTGGACGGATAGATGGGGCACATGTGGAGACAGGACAGGCGGGCCCTTGGGCAGTGAGCTGGTCACGTGGCAGGCTGGCAGTAAAGCTGAGACCAGAGAATTCTCATGGTCTGTGTATCTTTTTTTTTAAAAACTGTTTTTCGGTTTTTGGTTTTTTTTTTTCCAGTATCGGGAATCGAACTCACGACCTTGCACTTGCCAGGCAGGCACTGTGCTGCTGACCTAAATCCCCAGCCCTGGTCTGTGTATCTTGGCATGCATGACCCCATCTACTTTCCGTAGATAGAAGCTCAGCTCCAAAACCAGTGGCCCAACCGCCAAGGTCCCTGACCCTTACACACAGCTGTGCCTGACATCCTGACCATGGAAATGTTAATCACCTGTGCACCTGGCAACCTGGCTCTAGGAGCTGAATCACTGCAACCTTGACCCATGGAGTATGTTTGAGCACTAATTATAATTACTACCCATTATTCATCAGGACCAACCTTTGATTGCCACTGCCTGATTATCACCGGGCACAGCAGCCTCTTGTTTCTTCAAAGCCACAAGGACCTGCTTTGTCTACAGAGGTTTTATTCACCCAGTAACCCCAACATGCAACGTGTGATTGTCTGTCCCTCGGCACGTAGTCAGTACTTCCCCCAGGCAGTTGACCAAGGGCATCCAGGAAACGTGGTTAGACCGTGAGAGGTGACAGATAGCCACCTCTGAGGACCCTAGGTTAAGGAAGGACCTGATTTCTTCTGCTGAAACCTCAAACTTAAGACTTTGGGGACTGAAAAAAAATAGTTTGGGGGTGAAGTGATGTTGAACAGGAAACACATAGCCAGGGAAATGGGGCTCCCCTAAGCCAGGGCTCGAGAAACCTCACTTTGGAGAAGTTTCTCAGCTTGTAAGGCTGATGAGCAGCTAGAACTGGGAATTAGCATTATCAACCCCCAGTGTCTCCACAGCGCCCCTCCGAGGAAGGTTGGTGTAGAACAACTGAATGCCAAGTCTTGTCTCTCTCGTTGTGGAAGACACCCAATGTGGAGGCCAAGAGACTCAACCCTTGAATCATAAAGAATTTGATATAAAAATCAGAAGTTTGTTCATAGGCACACATTTTGACCTCTTTGTGGGTGTCTTGCCCCAGACAGATGCTGAGGTTAGACACCCAGGTGGGTGAGCTTGTTGTCCGTCCAGTAAGACACAAACGAGGACAAGCACATGGGGAGGCGCCGGGAGAGAGGCTTCTGTAGGGGACCTGAGACCCCATAGAAGGAGTGATCCAGAGAGAAATTCACAGAGGAGGGGCGCCTGAACCAAATGTTGGGGGGAAATCCCAATTCAAGGTTTAAGTGATAGAATAATGCCCTACACACACACAGGTATCCATATCTGGATTTCTGGCATCTGGGACTCTCTCACCCTACGTGGCAGAAGGATTTTGTAGCTGTGGTTGAGTAAAGCGTCTTGTGAGGTAGAACCCATCCTCCATTCCCCTGGAGCTCAGTTGTCACGGGAGTCGCATGGGCTTTGTTAGGAGAGAAAAAGGAGGCATGGTGAGAGAAGCAGAGATTTCTGGCTTCCAGAAGCAGGAAAAGGCAAGGATCTCATTCTCTCTCAGCACCTCCAGAAGGCACACGGCCCTCCCAACACCTCGATAAAGGACATCCGACTGCAGCACGGGAAGATATAATTTGTATTGTCTTAAGCCGTTAAGTCTGGTATTTGTTACAGCAGCCATAGGAAACTAATACAGCTAACTCTGCACAGAACACTGTTGTAAGTGATGTATATGTACTTCCCAGGATCAGAAGGATAAAGGCCCCTCGGATAGAAAACAGGAGAGGAGAATTAAAACAGACTGTCCAGCTAGAGAGCCTCAGGGCCAAGGGATGGTGCTGAGGAAGGGTGGGAGCCGGTGAGAGCTGATTTCCACAGTGCCAGGCTACCAGGCACGGACTAAGCTCTGCGGGCAGTGGTGTGATGGGGGCAGTGCAGAGTGGCTTGGCAGGGGCCTCTGAAGAGGGGCCCAGGAGCTAAGCCAAGTGGGAGCTTCAGAGATGGGAGAGGTGAGATGGGTGTAGGAGGAGGGAGGACGATGGGGGCCCCCTGCCCCCAGCTTGGGTGATGAGCAGCTATTGCATTCTGGGGTCACTGGAGTCCCTCATGCCATATAGGGCCCACGGAAGGGGGTTGATGGAAATCAGTCTTAGATGAAGGGGACACCTTGCTTAGGATGCTATCCATCGTGGTGCTGCCTGAGGACAGAAATCCTTCCAGTGTGGTCGGTTCATTTTACCTCTTTCAGCCCCCTTCCTTACTGATGAGGTATTAACATTCTTACAAGCTTTAGGCTATATAATGAGAGTTTGGTTAAATTTTGATAGATTCACTTTTTTCAATTATAAAGTTAACTCGGTTCACTATGGGTATTTTTTGTTGTTTTTTGTTTTTGTTTTTGTTTTTTTAAGACAGGGTCTTGCTATGCAATGCAGGCTGGGCTTGAACTCACTGTATAGGCCAGGCAGGCCTCAAACTCTCCTCAATCCTCTTGCCACAGTCTCTCGAGTGCTGAGATTACAGGCATGCACCACCACACCTGGCTCACTATGGGTAATTTTGAAAAAGAAAATCGCTCACTCTCGCTAGTGTGGTATACCAGTCCTTGTGCTAGTGGTGGTACGTGGCTATAATCCCAGCACTCTAGGAGGCTGAGGCATGAGGATTGCCAAGTTTGAGCCCAGTTTAGGCAAAGTACAATTTAGCAATAGACTATCTCAAAAGAAAAAAGAAAGGGCTAGGGATATAGCTCAGTGCAGAGGCCCTGGGTTCAATCCTCAGTGTTACACTCACACACACACACACACACACACACACACACACACACTCCCTATGTAACGTATTTCCTTATAGTCTTTTATTTCCTATGAAGTGTTACATTTTGTTTTGTCTTGTTTCCCTTAATTGGGACCCGCTGACATATTATGGAGTCCGTCTTCTGTCTACTTTTAAAATTTGTTTCACTATGTATGCATTTTTTCCAAAAGTTATAGCCAACCTTCCTTGGGAATCATTTTATGATGGACCCATAGTTTTCCACAGAACAGATACACGTACACCCTGACGCTAGAAATCTTCAGATTATTCCAATTTATGTTAAAAAGCAGACTTATTTACTTTATTGCCCTTGTTTACCAAATACAGTGTTTTCTACATTAAGGATTTTTAAAATTAAAATTCAAAACTGGAATTCTTGGAGCAGAAGGGGTGCACATTTTTTAAAAAGCAGATGCATATTGCTAAATTTTCCTTCCAGAAAGTTGGTACCAGTGTATACTCCCACCACAGTCTCTTGAGCTGATTCCCACAGTGCCAGGCTACCGGGCACGGACTAAGTTCTGCGGGCAGTGGTGTGATGGGGGCAGTGCATCCCACCAGTGATGTCTTTGAGTATCAGTTTTTTATCATCCTCTTATCAGCATTGGGATTGGGCAAACTGATCTTTGTTCATTTGACTGGTGAGAAATACCACCTGGCTTTGGGTTAATATTTTTTTTGTTTTGTTTTGTTTTGTTTGTTTTTGGTTTTTCTCCGGTACCGGGAAGTGAACTCACGACGTTCCGCTTGCCAGGCAGGCGCTTTGCCGCTGAGCTAAATCCCCAGCCCCCTGGGTTAACATTTTTGGTAGTTGCATAGTATTCTATCCGGAAGCTGTGCTATTGTTGCATTGACTGGCTCTTACAGGGTTATGTCTTAGGTTATTTTTAAGGTTGGGGTTTGAGGTTCTGTCATTTACACTGCTGTTAAGATCTCTGTGCTTAAAGGCCAACTTGATTTGTCTGCTCATCTTTTTCTCTCTTGAGGGCGCTATGATGCTCGGGCCAGAGTCCTCGTTTGCCACATGACCTCCCTGCTGCAGGTGCCCTTGGAGGAGCTGGATGTCCTTGAACAGACATTCCTTGAAAGCCTGAAGGAAACCAAAGAGGAGGAATCTGAGTAAGAGCCCTGTGACCCTTGGCAGGAGCCACAGATTTCCACCTGCAGATAAGAGGGCTGTCCTCCCCAGTTGAGAGATGGGGCAGGGAGGCAGCAGGAACATTGGATGGAGAATTCCAGGTGCAGCCCTGACTCACTGTGTGACAAGTCGCTTGCCTCTCTGGGCCTCTCATTCACAAAAAGGGGGAGAATGGATGATTGCTAAGGGCTGTGAATCTATGTTATTAACATCCACCCGGTGCCCTGACACCCTGCTCCACTTCAGGCCCTTATGACTGTGTGAGCAAGGTTCTGATACTAGTCTATGGTTTGACTTTGGGCAGGTGACCTTTCTCAGACCTGCAACTGTCCTATCTGCAAAATGGGTAGAAGGGTAGCACCTTGCCAGGGTCATTAGGAAAAAGGAAAGGGATTATATCTTGGTTTTGGTTTTTTACTGGGGTTTAAATTTGGAGCCTTTGTGCTGAGCTATATCTCCAGCCTTTTTTTGAGACAGGGTCTCGCTAAGTTGCCCAGGCTTGGCTCAAAATTGTGATCCTCCTGTCTCAGCCTCCCAGAGTTTACAGGTATGCATGTGGGATTACAGGTATGCATGAACACACTTGACTGGAAAGGGGTCATGTTATAAAATGATCAGTCCAGGGCTGACACATAGCGATGCTTAGTGGATACAAATCTCTTCCCCTACCTATCCCGAACCCATCAGTTGTACAGCAGCTTTGCTATTGTGTATGGCCAGAGTACATAGATAGAGGAAAATTATCCTGCTAATTGGCCTGAGCAAGCTCTTTGCATACGCCTTCCACAGAGTCAAATCTCAGTGCAATAAATCAGTCCCAGGCACAGCCTAATTGCAGGCTGCGGACACTAAGCACCCTTGCCCAGCCCTGGGTTTTGTTCATCTGTCGTGGCTTCCTTTGAGCAGCTAGGTCACACCATTTCAGCCCAGCTGGAAACTTAATCTCAACACCAACTTCAGAGCCAGAGCTGTCCTCCTGCCACCGGGGCTTCTGAGGCAAAGGAAAAGGCATTACCTTGAGAAAGGAGGAAATGTGGTTTGTTGAAACAACCTAAAAACATTCCTGCTTTGAATCCCAGAACTGTGTCAATAAAGAATTACCTGGCACTGAGCAAATGACCATCATCACAAGGGCTGCCCAAATTCTTTCGCCATATTGAAAATTTATAGGGTCTTATCTGCCTTGAAATTAAGGAAACGCCCTTATTATTTGGAAATCTTTTTATCAGAAAAAAAATGTATTGCCTAGAAGAATTTACTTGATAATATTAAGAATGCTGGATCAAGGCAGAAGTTTTAACAAAGCCTGGCTCTGCTATTTTACCAAATATATGATCTTGGGAAAATTATTTAACTTTGCTGGGCCTCAGTTTCCTGACCTGCAAAATGAGGGTAATAATAGAGTGCTTCTCACAGGGCCTTTGTGGGCTGAAATGAGTTCATACATACAGAGTACTTCAGCTGGGACAAGTAACTGCTGGACCTGGGACAGAGTAACTACTCCATAAATATCCATATTTGTTATTGTTAACAGTCCCGCTATAACGAGCACATATGAACCCTTTCCCCAGAAAAATATAGTTTTAAGGACTATGGAGACTCAGATTCTATCAGTGGTCTCCAGCAGGATCTGAAATCAAGAAGAAACATAGCAACTGTGCAGCCTGGAGACCTGATTCTTAGTTTGATTCTGCTGCTAACCCTCTGTGTGGCCTCGGACAGGTTGCCTGCCCTTTCTGGGCCCCAGCACCAGTTGTTTCACCTATGCAATTAGAAAATCAAATTATACGTGGATTTCTTTTAACTCTAGGTTCTATTTTTGTTTTTTTGGTTTTTTTTTTTTTTTTGGTTTTTCTCCGGTACTGGGAACCGAACTCACAACCTTGCGCTTGCCGGGCAGGTGCTTTGCCGCTGAGCTAAATCCCCAGCCCCTAACTCTAGGTTCTATGTTCTAGGAGGTGAGCTTATCTGAGGCGCTCCTTTGCAGCTGGGATCGCGAGTATGATGCGTCACCCCAACTTTCTTGGTCCCACTCTGAGCCCTAAGGCCATCCAAGCCTCCACCTGTGGCATGCCTGTGCCTGTCTGTGCTTCAGTTTCTTTGTCCCTCACAAGGGGATGATGTTAGTATCTGCATGAGAGGGTTGTGGAGAGGATTAGGCCAACACGCATCAAACCTTGGCATTGTGCCTGGCACACAGCAGGAAGCATTACTGGGGCACTGCTGGAGGTGGACGCTGCTCACCTTCAAGGAACATGGTCACCATCCACCTTTCACCGAGTGCTTCTGAGTGCAGGGACAAACCACCGTATCTGATCCTCATAACCATAAGCTGGGGATTCTCAAGTGAAACAAGTCGGACAGGTGGCATTACTCACCATGTCACGCCACCGGCCAGTGGCATCATGATTCAGCTATGATGTCCGGCTGGATGTCATTTGCTGAATCCCTCAAGACTTGGTTTACAATCGCAGGTTCCCTCCTTAACTCTGAAGAAGGCAGTAAAGAGAATTCTCTATGGGGCCATCTGAGCTGTCACTAAGAAAGGATCTCTAGACCTCAGAGACAAGCTCATCCTGTTTGTTAACATCAGAAAAAAAAAGATTTTTTTTTTTAGGTTTTTAACCGCAGGTGGTGGGCTGGGGTGTAGCTCAGTGCAGAGTGCTTACCACAGGTGCACAAAGCTGAGTCCATTTGCCAGCAATGGAAAGAGAAGACAAAACAGCAGGTGGTGGTGAGGATGGTAGGGATCGGGAACGCCCTCTCGTGGGAGATCAGATGGAAGGGTATAAAAATCTTTGTGGCTCCGTGACATGAGCAGAATTGTTTTGCTCTAGGAGTATCTTTGACATCAGCTTGGGATGTGGCCCAAATCCACAGCGTAGCATCAGCCGCCGTCCTTAGTTGACATGGAACACCAATGCAGCTTCATTTCTGGCATTCCGAGGTGTGATTGTATGATGCTGTGGACTGCCATCTTGTCTAAAGAAAGAGCAAAGTCTGCAGCAGGGACAGAGCTGTCGTTTGCATTCAGAATTATCTAAATCTGTGCTTCTGAGGCAGAGGAGGGGAGCTTCTAGGTGTGACTCAAAGCACACGCCTCCTGGGCGTTAGAGGTTGCAATTCAGTCAACTGAAGTAATTGCAAGAGTAAAACACTGTGATAATTAACAGTGACTGGGAAATCTATTCATTTTATGTAGAAAACAATTACTAAGAATGTGCAATTTTACATAAATAGAGAAATAGATTAGCTGTTCGGGTGAATATCAGGAGAGAGTGCCTCAGCTAAATACCTTTAGGGAAAAACGCCTTCTTTTCAAATCAACGAATGTTTATAAACATTTAGTAACAATGCAAGCAGAATATTAGAGGGGCTGGGGATATAGCTGAATGCTAGAGGGCTTGCCTAGTACGTGCAAGGCCCTGGTTTCCATCCCCAGCACTTCAAAACAAATCTTTAAAAAGAATACTAGTAGAAGTGAGAGAACATACCATCCATCTAATCTTTGTAAAGTTGATTTGAGATACTAGAATTCATGCATTTAAATCACACGCCCGTCGAGGACCATATAGTATTTATGTCTTAGTTACTTTATTCACTTCAGGCCATAATCTTTGCTTCCGTCAAACTCAGCTAAAAGTGATGACCGCTGGGTAGCTTAGATGTGCAGATGTCACTGTACAAACAATCTAGAAGCAGACAGTGCCCAGAAATGTCAAGGACAAGAACTCAGGAATTTGATTAGGTTTTTAATAATAAATCTATATTAATCATGAAAATTCTGACATTTCAGCTTGGTCCTGTTATCTCAGAGATTTCTATTTGGATGACAAGTGTCTTATACTCTGCCTACATACTTTTGTTTATCCAAAATATCCTTTCTGGGCTCCTCTAGTTTTCATAACGCATGGGGAACTCTGTCGCCACATCACAGGGGCACCTTCAGTCCTTGGTGGAATAATTGGGTTCTATTCGAGAAACATTTCCTGAGTGCCCAGGGTGCAGAGCTGCAGAGGAGAGAGAGCTGGAAGTGGCTGCGCCTGCACCCTGAAGGTTTAGCCTAGCAATTTTCAACCTTGGGAAACAGCAGAATCCCTGGAGGGACACGTTACAGAGGCACATTCCTCGCCCTCACACCAACATACACCCCCCTGAGCCACCACTCTTTGAAAATCGCTGGACCAGAGTCTCGGGATAATATGGTACAAGGGTTTGATGTGCCCGGAGTTAGAGCATGTAGGCAACCATGAGGCTCAGAGCACGCTTCCAGCAGGAGGTGCTGCACATCAGCTGACGCTGAAAGGATACATAATGTCAAGCTGTACTGGAGCAGATAAGAAGGTCCTTGGGGACCGAGCCCCGGTGGGGAACAGGCATGAGATAGTGTGCTTGTGGGACTCCATGTCCCACAGGATGAGGCGTAAGCTAGGAAGTGATGAGAGATGAAGCAGAGGAGGCAGGGGCCAGGACACAGAGGTCCTGAGTGTTATGCCAGGGAGTTGACCCTATAATGAAGGCACGGCGCGGCAAGGAGAAGTGAGGGGAGGCAGGCAGGCGGCCATGACTATATTTTCCTGCTTGCATTGGCTGCTGGGGCACCACTGTCTCACAATCCTCCCACAAAGTCATTTCCCATTTCCTTTTCCCAAGTAAGGAAATCGAGGGTCAGAAAAATCAGATGACCCAGCAGAGCTGCCTCCAGTCCCTTTCACCCAATTTCCAGCTTCTTCCCATTGGTGTTTGTTGAATCAAGGAGCCGCTGCTGGTCCCCTTGCGTGCTCCTATTGTATGTTGTCAACATGCGTTTTTTTCTTAGTCCTTGAACTGTGCTGCAAGTCAGTAATTTCCAGCCTCCTTGTTTGAACGGAATTAAAGATCATCAATTAAAGAGCAAAGCAATTAAGGGTCAAAGTATATCGCCAGCTACTGTTTAATAGGAAACTACTGTAATCATGAAAAGGATGATAATAGCAACATATTCCGTGATTACAATATGCCAGTCCTATGAATCATCTCATTTCGGTCTCATTGACTTCCTTGGAATTGCGTACGATTATTATCCTTATTTGTTGGACGAAGGAACCCAGATGTGACAAGTATCTGTGCATAGTCACAAAGTGGTAAATGGCTCTAAAGATAGGTAGAACTTGCTGCTGTGACAAATGTCGCCCTAATCTCAGTGGCCCACATAGCAGAGCCTTATTTCTTGTTCATACTACAGTATGTCCATTGCAGATTGGCTGGTTCCCATCCATACTGTCTCGGTTGTGGGTTCCAGGTGGACAGGGTGACTCCTGTCTAGAATGTTGCTGGTCCCTGGTCACATTGAAAGGAGATATAGGGGCCAGGGATTTAGCTCAGCAGCACAGTGCCTGCCCGGCAACCGCAAGGTCCTGAGTTCAATTCCCGGCACCAGAAAAAACAAAACAAACAAACAAAAAAAAAAAAACGAAGGGAGACATAACTTGCACCAGCTGTTAAAGGTTCTGCCAAAAAGGACGTCACTTCTACCTGCATTTCATTGGCTAAAGCTGGTCACATGACCAGTCAGCTCAAGGGGGCGGGGATACACAGTGCTCAGCCATGTCTACAGGTTCCACAGCCTCACACTGAACCAACCAACCAACCAGATTGAAATTTTTTTTAAATCATTGGATCTTTACTGAACATGTACAGTATTTTTTTCTCCTTGTCGTTATCCCCCAAACAATACAGTGTGACAATGATTTGCATTGTATTAGGCATTATGAGTAACCCAGAGATGATTTAAAGTACAGGGGAGGATATGTATAGGTTATAAGCAAATACTGCACCATTTCAGATAGGTGACTTGAACACCCATAGATTTTGGTATCCCCTGGGAGCCCTAGAACCAATCCCACAGATACTGAAGGATGAATGTGTACTCTTCCCATAGGGTGGGATAAGTGAATATTTGGCAAATGGTGGCCCAGCCTTTACCGTGGCAGAAGTCAGAGTTAAGCCTGCCTTTGCAGGCTAAGTCCTGACGTCAAGCCCTGCGCTCTGTCATTACCCTCCCTTCCAGCCAGCTGGATCTATGCAAGTTCCTCCTCAACCCACATGCAGACAACATCCATTTCAGTCACCAGGGCTGGGGATGGAGCTCAGTGGCAGGGTACTTGTCTAGCATGCATGAGGCCCTGGGTTCCATCCCCAGCACTGAAAAAACTTCAATCGCAGATAAGAGCGCTCATGGTATACATGGGTTTTATCGCTGGTTTCTGCTTTTCTGCAGTGAAGCAACCTGTGCTTTAGACCAGGAGCTGCACAGGAGAAAATTGGTGAAGTGAGCCAGCAGACAGCCACAGAATGTGGCAGCTCCCGGAACTCAGATCCCTTTCTTAGTGTGGTCTGTGAGGAATGAGACACGAAGGAAACAAATGTGGACTGAGCACATGGGTTTTCTGCTCACGAGTACCTGCTATTCACAGATGCAGCACCCAAGATGTCAGCACAATGTGTGTTCATAGTTCAAGTTTATTGGTTGAACTGGGTGTCCACTGTACAGGCCTGTAAAGCCAGCACTCCGGGAAGCTGAGACAGGAGGGCTGCAAGTTTGAACCCAGCCTAGGCAATTTTGCGAAACCCTCATCTCAAAATACAAAGGGCTAGGGATGTAGCTCAGTGGTAGAGCATTCTGGGTTCCATCCCCAGTACAGGAGGAAGGTCAAGAAGAAGAGGAAAGGAAAAAGTAAAGAGAGGGGACTGGGAATGTAGCTTGGTGAAGAAGAAGGAGAAGGGTGAGGAAGAAAGAAAGAAATGGAAGGAAAAGGCTAGAGATTTAGCTAAGTACAAAGGCCCTGAGTTCAATTCCCAGTATCACCAAAATGGGAGATGCTTAGTGATTGACTAGACAGCAGGGATTAACTTAATCTTCACAAAGCAACTACCTTATGAGGGAGATGCTCCTGTTCCATTTTACAGAAGAGGAGACTAGGGCTCAGGGTGATGCAGTTTTATGACCACAATTACCGGTTTGCCCAACACTCAAAAATGTGCCTTATAAATAATCTGTCCATCGACCCCCGTGATCTCAGGCAGTAACCTCTGTTACCTCCTCCCACATGCGTAATGTGGGGACAACAATAAAACTTCACCTTAGAGTCAGATAAAGAAATTGTGGGAAGTGCAGAGCGTGCTGGCAGTATGAGGAAGCCCTTGCTAAATATTAACCATTCCCCGTGGTCACCCTCATCCCTGGCTATCACTCCGCGTTAAGTTGTTGTCCAAACTCCAGCTTCGGTTCAGAGTCCCACATCATCGTGACCACTGGAGCCTACCGTCGCTGTCTTTCTTGCTCCTGACGGCCCCAGAGTGACTGAAAGATTAATACCTGATACGGAAATGGGGTATCCTGACTGCAAGCTGACCTCAGGATGCCCCTGACCCCAGTTCACTCTGAATGCTCTTCTAGATTTTGTACCATTTATATTTTGGGTCCAAGTGGGTCTAGCTGTTGCTCCAACCAAGGCCAAGGTCTCCCATGTAGACATTTCTAGCCTGTCTGTGAAATGATTCTTCTGACGGAAGTTGGTTTCCATATTTCCTAGAGGAGGAGGGACCCAATGCCAGGAGGTGGTGGGCAGGGAAAGGGTGGGAGGCAACAGAATCTGAGATTCTATTTTGTAGTCATTCTGGGTCCATCTGTTGAAAGATATTTTCGGTGCTTCTCTTGTTATTATTATTATTTTTTGTCTTTTCATTATTCAAATTGCAACCTTATTAGGATGGCTCCGTTGGGTAAGTAGTGTACTCATACATTGAGATTTCTCAGCTGGGTTTTAGAATATTTTCAGCTCTTTAAAACCACTAATGTGCCCAGGGTAACTTTGGTAGCTTACTGTGTGTGAGTGTTCCAACCCACCATTGACCTTGGTCTGGGGGGTGGATGTGGTGGGAGGTCTCAGGGGATCCTGGGCATGGGTGGCCCTAAAGACCAACCTCTTCTCTCCCAGAACCGCTGAGGCTTCCCGGAAGAAGAAAGAAAACCGGAGGAAATGGAAGCGTTATCTACTGATAGGCCTGGCAACTGTTGGAGGCGGGACAGTGATTGGTAAAGCCAACTGGGGATGGTGGAGTGTGGGCTGGGATGGTTCAGAACAAGAGCTGTGCTGGATTTGGATGAGGAGAGAGTACAAAGGGGTGGGCTGGGAGGTGGCCCCAGCAGGCAGCAGGTGCCTGTCAGCGATGAACACGCTCTTATCAGCTTCATGGAAGACAGTGGCTGGCCGGTGGGACAAGAACTCACCTTCACTCGCCATGGGCTGCTTTCCCTGCAGGTGTGACTGGGGGTCTCGCCGCCCCCCTTGTTGCAGCTGGAGCTGCGACAGTCATTGGCAGTGCTGGGGCAGCGGCCCTGGGCTCAGTGGCTGGCATAGCTGTCATGACTTCGCTGTTTGGTGCAGCTGGAGCCGGCCTGACAGGTGAGGTTCAAAAGGGATTAGGGGGTGGAGTCGACCAGCATGGCCCACCCTAAAGGACTCACCCAGGTTCTCCCCTGATATGGCTCTGCGGGAGCTCCGGCTTTGTGCACGCTGAGTCCCAGCCTACCATACCTGCAGCAGGTCCAAAGAAAACCAGGCCAGTAGCTCAGCATGGGCTGAGGTTAATGCTGAGTTTAGAAACTTGGCTTTCCACACCCCATGGCTTCCCTAGAGAGAGTCCAAGTGAGCCTGCTGCCGCTACACAGGGGGTTTCCAAGCAAGCCCCCCAGGGACATGCGTGCTTCGTCGTGGTCAGACAGAGCATGACTGCCTTTCATTAACCAGCTCATCTCATCACACAGAAATCCCCACCCTGCTCCCCTGCTGAGAGCCCTGGTTGGTTCAGTCCACTCCCACTAAGACTGAGGGTCACATGCTGAAGGGACAGGTGTGAAAAAGATCCAACCAAGTCAGGACAGGGCAGTAGTTAGAGCCTGAATGCAGATCCCTGTCTTCCCCTCGGCAGCTGTTTTGCCCTCCTCTGTAACCGGGTACAGTAATGCCACTTGCCTTAGACAGTTCACAACAAACATGCGTTTTTTTTCCAGGGCAGGGCACACAGTCAGTCAGTCACTGCTCTGCCCCACCCCCACCCACACAGCGTCCCCTCCATTCTCATTCTCATTCTCACCTCGGGGCCTCCAGGCTACAAGATGAAGAAGCGTGTTGGGGCCATTGAAGAGTTCACATTCCTTCCCCTGACGGAGGGCAGGCAGCTGCACATCACCATTGCCATCACTGGCTGGCTCGCATCTGGCAAATACCGTAAGTGGAGAAGGAGTGGGAGTGGGGTGGGCACTGGCAGGGCTTGGCCTACAGCTGCTAGTCAGGCCTGGCAGGTTCTTATATATCTCTTGGAGATGGGGCTGGGGAGCCCCATTTTGCAGAAGTGGAAACTGAGGCTCAGAGAGGCGAAGTGACCATCCCCCATCCATCCACCTACCCACCCACCTATTCTTTCATCCATCCATCCATTCATGTACCCAGCCAGCCAGCCAGCAATATTTATCAAATATCCATTCATCTATCCACTTATCCATTCATCCATCCAACTATCCAACCATTCAACCATCCAGCCATCCACCTACCTATTTACCTATCCAGCCAGCCAGGCAGCAATATTTTTAGAATACCCACTCACCCATCCACTCATCTACCCATCCCTCCATCCATTGCTCCATTTACCCATCCATCCATCCATCCACCTATCCATCATCTACCCAATAAGCCAAATTCATAAAATATATATATATTTTTTTTGTCTTTTTTTGAGACAGGGTCTTGCTCTGCAGTTCAGGCTGGACTTGAGCTCACTTTGTAGCCCAGGCTGGTCCCGAACTCACAATGATCCTCCTGCCTCAGCCTCCCGAGTGCTGGGATTACAGGCGGGTGCCACCACGCCCGGCTTCAAATTCATAAAATATTGTACTTACCATGTGCCACACAGCAAGCCACGCTGTGGAAATTCAGTGGTGGGCAGCATATTTATGGCTTCTGTCCTGTAGAACATGTGAGATAGAAGACAGACCAAATAATCACAGGGAACCTTTATGGGGGACAATAGGAGAAACATGCTGTTTGTGGGGAAGGCTCCTGGAGGAAGTGACATTTGGACTAAGGGCTGGCTTGAAGTTATCCAAGTAAAGAAGCAAAAAAATAAAAATAAAAAAAGAAATATATACAGCCAAAAGGGCAGCATATGCAAAGCCCAGCGGTACTAAAGAACCAAGAAGAGCGCAGGACAGCTGCAACATGGATCCAGAAAGCAGGATTGTGGACAGAGCCACAGCATGCAGGAGCGTGTGAGCTGTGGTCTGTGTCCTCAGCGTAAGTGGAAGGTAGCAAAGGGCTTTAAGCGCATGGGTGAGAGATCAGTCCGCTGTGGCCATGTGACTTCAAGCAAGTCACTTAACTTTCCCTACCTCAGTAACTTCCTTTTTCAAGTGAACAGATTATTCCTGCCTTCTAGGGCTGCTACAGAGATCAAACTAAGCTAGATGACTCCAGGCAGGCACCCGGTTTCTGGCTGGCATTTTTGCAAACATCAGTGCCCCTTCGTGCCTGCTTTGGAGGCTCCTAACCAGGGTGGCTGGGGAGACTTACACCCTCATCCACTCACTGCCTGGCTCACCTTTGCAGGTGTCCAGCACAAGGCTGAGCAAACAGACATGGCTTAGAGAGAAGGCAGGGCAGGCGAGGGAACTGCTGAGGGCTCCCTGGGTTCCCAAGCCTCTGAGGTCCAAGCGGGGAGGCCACAGCTCTTCTAACTGACATAGAAGGAAGCCACGGAGTAAAGGGTGAAAGTGTACCACCTGCCAGCCCCTGTGCCATGGTCTCTCACATTAACTAAGCACCTGGTTCATGCGACCCTGAGTCAGGTGTTTCATCGGCATACTAGGAACAGGGTGCGCATCACCTCGTGTAACCCTCACCCCACTCAATAAGTTGGGAACTGTTCTTCTCTTGATCTGTCCGAAGAGGAAACACAACGGTCAGGCAGCAGGTACAGGATTCAAACCCAGCTCTGCTGACCCATCGCTCAGGGTTTCTGTACACCTGTTTTCACTTCTCCGTGATGTAGGAGGGAAGGAAAAAACGTGAACACAAATCTAAGTAAAGGAATTTGAAATTCTGACCAGTATGGAAACCACATCCCTTGGCTTCATTTTGCCCTTCTTTGCCAGGTCAGAGGCCAAGACTTTGGAGAAAAGAAACAACCTTCATCATTCTCTTTCAGGAGCGTAGTACAGTGTGGAACCCAGGCAGAGGGGCAGTTAAATGAAATATAACCAAACAGAGACGGGTCAGGAAGGAGAAATCACCCATTTCTGTCTGCAGAAAGCCTTACTGTCCTCACAGACTTGCTTGCACGTGAGGGGTGTCAGTGGGCTTTCCTCGGCTCACCTGCTTATTAATCATGCTTGTGTATCATAATGGCAGTGGCTTTGTAGCTAGCCACTTGCCCTGAGCCCAGGACTAACTCCAGCACTGCATGCATTGGCTCCCTTGCCTCCTCCTTCAAGCCAAAGTAGCACCCTCACTTTACAGAAGAGAGCACCAAGGCTCAGAAGGGCTCCTGGAGTTGATTCCCTAGCTAGTGAGGAACAGGGTAAGATTCAGCCCTGTTCTCTCTGGTTCCACTTCACAGTTCATGTAACATTTTTCACACAGTCTCCCTATGGTCACCCTAAACATTTGTGAGAATGATTCCATTCTTACCCGTGTAGAGATGGGGATATAGCTCAGTGCCACGGATATAGCTCAATGGCACATGCATCTGCCTGGCAAGTGCAAGGTCCTGAGTTCTATTCCCAATACCAAAAAAAGAGAAAGAAACCTGTGTAGAACCTGAGATTTAGAAGCGCTTCACGTGCTGCGGAGTCTCGTGGCCAGGAAGCTACACACTGGGGCCAGAGTCCTGGGTGTGCGGCACATCAAGGCTGTGCTCCCCCTGCTGGCCGCGCCTGCACCTTTTCTCAAGATGACTGTCACTTAGTCCTTAAAGACAGGTGACCCATGGGTTGTTGCAGAGCCAGAGTCCTTGCAGAGGGAGGGAGCAGCTGCAGGGCCGTCTCTGTGTCCACAGAGCACCCTGTAAGTCAGGGTGAGACCTTTGGCTCAGGCAGGCAGGGGTGGGAAGCTGATGTTCAGAACCCAAAGGCTTAGGGAGCCGGCTGTCACCTTCCTTCCTTGGTGCTGATTTTCTGAGCGTTTACTGTGCACCCATTGCCTGGCTTCGGGAGCATGCTGGTCGGCCCAGCGGGCCGTAGGAGAGGCGTACACTCCAGACTGGATGCAAACACAAAGGCGTGATTCCAGGCTGCGGTGTGAACTTACGGGCAAGGTGCAGGCATCTTTGGTCTGTCAGAGGAGCTGCAAAGGCTTTCCTGTGCAGAGAGGTGATCACGTTAGAGCTCCCAGGTCGAGAGTGATCCAGGGGTGCTAATGTGAGACCCAGGAGCTAGGGAAGAGTCTGGGGCAGGGAGAATTGTATTCTGAAAAGGTCCCCCGGGACCACAGGCAGAAACCGATGAGGGCTGGGCCAAGTGTCCCTCTGTGCCCACGTCCTGAAGGCAGAGGGCAGCGAGGAGGGAAGGAGGGAAGCAGGGAGGCAGGTAGCCTTGGTTATGCTTTTCTGCGCGATGCTGGCCGCTGCGGCGCTGTTGTCTTGTCTTCCCTCCCGTGTCATCATTTTTCAGGTCCATTTTCCAGGTAAGGAAATTGAGGCTCAGAGTAGTGTTTATTGATTCAAGGGACCATGCAGTGAGAACAGAGCCACGCTGCTGGCCCCATCCGATGTCAGCGGCATAATGCCAGAACTCGAGCTTTGTTCACACACTCCGTTCTCACAGCTACTCTAAGGAGATGAATTGTAATCTCCCCACTTCACACATAAGCAAAGTGAGTCTCAAAGTCATCAGAGATAGTAATGTTCCCAAGGTCACCTAGCTAACTAACTACTGATGAGGCAGGAGTTGAGATTGCCCCACGGGATAACAGGGTGCTCCCCTCCCTCTGCCAGTGCCTCTTGTCTCCCCTGCTTGTTTGAGGAGCGCCCATCACTGTCTGTCTGATTTAGTGGGGTGGGGCATCCTTGACCATAGATGCCGCCTACCTGTCTCCTTCCTAGGCACCTTCAATGCCCCCTGGGCTGCCCTGGCCCGCAGCCAGGAGCAGTACTGCCTGGCCTGGGAAGCTAAGTACCTGATGGAACTCGGCAATGCCCTGGAGACCATCCTCAGTGGCCTCGCCAACATGGTGGCCCAGGAGGCTCTCAAGTACACCGTGCTGTCTGGTAAGCCTCCCCTCTCCCCACCGGCACAGCGGTACCATTACCTTGCATGCTCGCGGCCCCCAAGAAGCCAGGAGCCAAGCTGGAGATGGAGACTTGCGAAGGCTGCAGTCTTTCTGAGAAAGGACAGGTCAACAGCCAATCACATAGTGTACCCGTTAGCTAATGCTGTGTGACAAGCTGGTCCAAAACTTGGTGGCCTAGAATAATAATCATGTGTTACAATAGCTCAGGAGTGGAGAGGCTGGAGCAGGGCTACTTATGGATCTGTGGGTCAGCCAGTTGTTGAGGGACAGTAGCTAGCCTTACCTGGGCAGCCAGAGAAACTTGGCTATGCTCTGCATATCTCCTCCTGGGGTCAGCAGGCGAGCCCATCACAATGGGAGAAGTTTGGCAACTTGGGGAATGTGCAGGTCCAAGATAGAGGCTGTGGGCGTGCCCTCATACATCATTAGCCAGTCACTACCCTAGAGAGACTCCCTTTACCACTCATGTTCCACCTCCCCAGGCATTGTGGCCGCCCTGACCTGGCCAGCCTCACTCCTCAGTGTCGCCAACGTCATCGACAACCCCTGGGGGGTGTGTCTCCATCGGTCGGCAGAGGTTGGCAAGCATCTGGCCCACATCCTGCTCTCCCGGCAGCAGGTACTGGGAATGGCTGTGGGGGAAGGAAGGAGGTGAAGTCCTAGGTGACTTCCTAGGTGGAAGTCCTAGTAACAGGTCCACTTGGAGTGAGTCTGTGGCCTCGGTGGGGTTGGTGGTCTTCTCTGACCACCAGCGAAAGCCTTGCAGGACGCGTAGGATGAACCAACGGAAACTGCCAGACCACGCATCTCTAGCTGGTAATTAGATGAAGACTGAACACAGGGCCATCTGCAGCCGTGGACAAGGCTGGGGGGAACTGAACAAAAATGAAAGTAACTTCAACTAAAGTTTGGCATGGTGTACACCTGAAATCCCGTCTGCTCAGGAGGCCGAGACAGAAGGATTGTAAGTTCAAGGCCAGCCTGGCCAACTTAGCACGATCTATTTCAAGATAAAAATTAAGGACAAGCATGGTGGCGCATGCCTGCAATCCCAGCACTCGAGGCTGAGGCAGGAGGATTGTCTTGAGTTCAAGGCCAGCCTGGACTACAGAGCAAGACCCTGTCTCAAAAACAAACAAACAAAAAAAAATTTTTAAAGTCTGGGGGTGTGGCTGAGTGATAGAGCACTAAACTAACACACATGAGACCCTGGGTTCAGTCACCCATACCAGGGGGAAAGAAGAGTTTAGCAATAACTGGGCTCACTGGGCAAGAGGCGTACCTGAACCTCTCGTTCAGTAAGCAGTGAAGCCAGTGCAGTAAAGGACACCACACAGACACCTCTGATGGATTCCCACACACTGAGGCCAGGTGTTTCTTCCTAGATGTATGAAGTAGTCATCGTCATCAATGGTCCAGAGATTCCAGAAAATGGTTAGAAAGAGAAATCCTCATAATCTTTTAGAATTTTGGAATCTGGTAAAGATGGACTTACAAAGGAAATCAAAACTGTCTCCTTCAAAATAAGCTTGAATAGCCAGGTGTGGTGGTACCCACCTATCATCACAGCACTCTGGGAGGCTGAGGCAGGAGGATCACAAATTCAAGCTCAGTCTGGTAACTTAGTGATGTAGCGAGACCCTGTCTCAACATGAAAACGAACATGTGAGAGGTAGTATCAGATGGCTGTCTTGTTAGGATTGCCTTGGGCTGCAAGTAGAAGAAAACCTAAAATAACAGTGGCTTAAACAAAGTAGAAATTTATTTTTCCTAAAAATGGCCTTAACATTCTGGTCCAGGATGGCAGCATCTGAGTTCTAGGTAGGAGAAGAAAGGAAAAGCCGAAGGAGAGAGAAAGGCCCATAGCATGTCTGTCTGTTGGCCAAAGCCCAGTCGCTAGCAGCCACGGAAGCTAGGAGATACAGTCTTTATACTGAGTGGCGATGAAGCCAGCTGAAATTTAATTACTGTGCACAAAAGGCTCAGCAAACATCGAGGGACAGCTGGCAGTTTCTCCTACCATGGGTACATTGGCCTAGAAACTGGTAACTCCTAAGTCCTGCACAGGGATCTTTGCCACAGGGTGAAAAAAAAAAAACAAAAAAAAACAGAAGGAGAAGGAGAAGGAGCAGGAGCAGGAACAGGAGAAGGAGAAGGGGGAGTGGGGGAGAATTCCTTTGACAGGTTTGGCTGTAAGGTAAATACCAGAGTGGCACTGGCTGAAACGAGGTGAACTCTGTTCTCCCCTGCCAACAGTCTTGGCATGAGCAGCCAAGGCAAGACAACGTGAGTTCATTTCCCATTGTAACAACCACCGAGCGCATTGGTGTTATCTCACAGACCCGGAGGGCAGCGGTCCAAGATGTACTCACAGGGCTGCTTGCCTAGCAGATGCCCCAGGAGCACCCATTTCCCCAGCTTCCAAAGGCGGCTTTCATCCTTTGGCTGGTATCGCCCTCCTGCATCTGCAAAGCCAGCAGCACCAGTAGCATCTTCAGCTGCCTCTCTCGCTGTCCCTCTGCTTCCCTGTTCACACTGCCTTCTGTCTGACTGACTCCTGCACCCGTCTTTGGACGCCTGTGATTGCAGCAGGTCCACCCAGATAATCCAGGATCATCTTGCCATCTCAGGAGCCTGAAGCTGATCATATCTGTAAAGTGTGTGTTCCATAGAAGGCTTCATTTGCAGGTCCCAAGGGTGGACGTCCTGGCAGAGGCCATTATTCTGTCTCCCCCAGAGCCCAGACACCCTTATCCATTGGCCCTTCACCCAGCGCACTTGGTTCTCTCTGGTCTGCACGCGCACGCTAGGCTTCCAGAGGTAGGGAAATAGAAGTGAAGGCCACGTGTAGAAGTCACAGCTGTCTCTTGTCTTCAGTCCCTTTATAAGGATTCAGCCCTGTAGCCACCCCCAGGTACAAAGGCAAAATCTGTCTTTGTCTGACTGGTGCTGTGCCCAGGGAAACTTGGTAGTTGTAGTACCAAAGGATGGAGGGAAGGAAGGCATCAGGAGAGGACTACCAGTTTTTGCCACAAGGTTCCTGCAGAGTTCAAATGCTATTTAATGGAGGGATTTCTGTGATGTAGTAAATGGAGCAGAGGGGGTGGAATACACGAATTGATGGAAAAACAAGAAAACGACCAGACAGGTAAAACCAGGGGGCTCCTCAAGAGCGCACCGGCTCTTCCCTCTCCTTCTGTGCGTGTGGAACTGGCTCCCAGGTAGACCAGATAGCTTCCTTTTTCTTTAGTGCCTTCTGCTGATAACCCTCCTTTCCTACAGATTCCTCTTAATCTCTGCCTCACTCCCTTATCTTGTCATTTAAAGCCAATACTTCATGTACTGCCTTCCTCTCTACAAACAGAACAGCCGTCCCTCGCCTGTAACTCCTTGCTCTTTTACCCGTCACACCTGGGGGGACCTTCTGTCTAATCACCCCGCCCCCAGAGGGGTCCCACATCGCTGCAGTCATGTGCCGCAGGCAGAGGTGTCCAAGGGAAGGAGCCCTTGTAATTGACTGCTCCTGTCTCCCCGGGAAGAGGCAGCAGTGGCTGATAATGATTGCAGATGAAAGGGAATTAACCCAGTCAGAGGCCGCCTGCTGGCCTTGGAGGAAGCCAGTAGGAGTGGCAGGTGCACTTTTGCATAAATGAGAGCCCTGACTGCTGATGAAAGCCCCGGAGCTGGGGACCAGGATGGCACAGGCATGATTTGGCCCATGCATGAGCTGGCGTTCAGGGATGCACAAAGGCTGATAGTGTGTGAGAACTGACTGGGTCCCCTCCAGACACCTTTGTCTTTGTTTCCCCCGCCAGGGCCAGCGACCTGTCACCTTGATTGGCTTCAGCCTGGGAGCCAGAGTCATCTACTTCTGTCTGCAAGAGATGGCCCAGGAGAAAGGTGAGGCTGACTCATTGTCGCAGGTGCAAACCGTTCCCAAGTCGGTCCCCCAGGCCACAGGTTCTGAACCTGGTTGGGGTCCTGAGCTTTGCAAAGTGTATTCTTCATGCTTAGAAATAATGGTTAAACATTAGTAGATTTAAAATAGGGGGAGAGACAGGTAAGCCATTTGGAAAATCGTTTCACTTTTTCTATACAAAAATCAGTGGATGAATGGCAGTCTTCCAAAAATGACATTGGTCCTTTTGTTCTGGTGCATGTGAACATACCACCCCTGACCCACGGAAACCAGTGCCTTGCAGGAGGGGCTGGGGGCCCTGCTTAGTGTGTGAGTCCCCCAGGCTCGCGTGAACACCGTATGGGGAAGAAGCATGTCGTGTCAGCTGTGTGTGTCCCCAGCCCTTGTCACAGGTGGCCATAAATGCTTGAGGGAAGGAAAGAGTCCCTTGTACAATTTATTTAGAAAATTTCTACATCTCCAAAGAAACTCAGACAGGAGGCTTTTCAGTTAACAAGAATTTGACAGGAGGGCTGGGGATTTAGCTCAGCGGCAAAAGCGCCTGCTTGGCAAGCGCAAGGTCGTGAGTTCGGTTCCTGGTACCGGAGAAAAACCCAAAAAAAAAAACAAAAAACAAAAAACAAAAAAAAAGAATTTGACAGGAATGTGACTCCAAAGTGCCTGGAATCCCGCAGTCGAAAGTGCAGCTGGCTCAGCACCCCTGCGGTCACTTGCAAAAGTGTTGGGTCAGGGCCGGAAACTCTGAACAACAGTTTTCAATCCTAGGTGGCCTAATCACTTTCCCCATGTTGAAGAACCTCCCGTGACCCCTGTGTCTAGTCGGGAGGTGACAGATGGCTCTGATAATCCCTTGCCCTGACCTTGACCAAGGACACTGCAGGTGGCTGTCCCTTTGCTGGCTGTGGCTTATTCCAGCAGGAGCAGCAGCGAGGCTCACACGCATGGCTGAGGCAGAAGACCCCTCCCGGGACAGGTGGCTGAATGGCCACAGTCAGTGCCATCCATCCGAGCAGTGCCAGGTAGAAGGGCCCTGTCCCCATGTGACACTGCAATTTTCCCTTTTCTTTCCAGAGTATAAGTCAGGGGCTCCAGTTGGTTTGTAGAAATAGGAAGCTAAAAGCAAAACACTGCCCCCCTGCAGAGGGGACCTGAAGGCTCCCAGATGCAAACCTCTAAGCCTGCATGTTTGGGGTCCTGGGGCAGAGGAAACTGTCGGGACCTAGAGCGGAACCTTCCTCACAAGCTTCAACCCCACAAAGCGGATGGGTAAGGGCCGGGGATATAGCTCAGCAGCACGGTGCCTGCCTGGCAAGCATTGAGTTCATCCTGAGTTCGATTCCCGGTACCAAAAAAAAAAAAAGCAGACGGGTAAAAACACAGATGTTCACTGTCTCATAAAACTGCAGTCACCAGGTGGTGGCCACATGGAAGGTGTCCCAGCCTTCCACACATGGAAACTGGGGTGACACTCCAGATCCAAGCTATAGAAGCAGCAGTGCATGGAAATGCGGGCCCATAGTAAACCATCGTGATCCTTACCAAGCATTCATAATGTGCTGGGAGCTGTCTGCAGTGTGGGCTGGCATATAGATGACACAGGCTGTAGACCTCATGGAAGAAGGCTTGGCCTCCGCAAAGGGTCAGCCCTGTGCTCCCTGTTCCTTTCTGTCACACCCGCCTGCTCCTCCCAGCAGGCCTCCTCCCAGGCCTTCGCCTGTGTCCTTGGGGCAGCAGCTTCCACTCTGGCTGTGATCCTGAATGGACCCCTTCACCCGGAGCTGCTGTCTCACATCCGATCCATCCCAGCTCACTGTCTAGTTCCAGGCAGCCCTGATTATTTAACACCCATTCATTAATCTGCACACGGAGGAGCCCGCTCCTAATTGCAGGAAAGCTGTCATTACCCGAGTGAGGAGATGTAAAAAAGGAATTACTCTAATGCATTTGAATCCAGTAATTGTTTTCTGGAGCCCCTTGAGAGCCAGTAATGAAATGTAGCAATAAATCCCAGAGTCCGCAGTCCTCCAGCCAGCCTCTCTCTGCCTCTCTCTCCCGACTCTTCCCTTTCCCTGAGAAAAACTGCCTGTAGAATTGCTAACTTCCTTCATGTCTCTTTTGGGGTGATACTGCAGACCGTGGGATTTGCTGCTCTGGGGCTCTGCTGCCATTCACAGGGGCCCTCACAGCTGGCCTGCCCTTACCTCGGGCTCTGCATGGTCAGCTTCCTCTCAAATAGATGTCGTCTGCAAGCCACTTCAGGCAGGATTCTGTCTGACTGACCTCCTTGAGTCCTATAATGAGACAAAGCCAACAGAAAGTGTGTGTTCTGTGAGTGACTTCAACATGAAGTCTACTCTTGTAGGCCTTCACTGTGTATCAGTCACTATAGGCTAAGTTATGCTGTAGTAACAAGCATCCCCACCTCTTAGAGTAACACAACCAAGGTTCATTTCTCACATATGCTGCTCAACCCCTGTGGGTAAGCAGGAGTTGACCATAGTCACTTAGCCTGTCAGCCCAGAAAGGTACCACCTCAACATGTGCCTTCCCTATAGGGGTCAGAGATTTGTGAGTTGTGCACTGGTTTTTGTTGTTTCTTTTTTTAAACCCAGAAGTAACACATATCACCTTTGCTCATGTTTCATTGACAAAAGCAAGCAATATGGACATTCCTAACATCCAGGAAGGACTGGTGAGTGGGTCCCTACCATGTGTTCAGAAGACAGAGAGGTAGAACCAACTGGGAAACAGCAAGGTGGTAACCGCAGTGACTTATTCTTATATCTACTAAGCAGCCACAAAAGTAGCACTAAGGAGCAGTTCCATTTCCTGAACACATAGTAGAAACTCAGGCTCAGTTAGCAGGCAAAGGACTTGGTGGGATTCTGCCTCTGTAATGAACTGTCAGCCACGATGTTATTGGTACCGAGCTTCAGTTTGTTTATCCCCAACTTCGCCTCACAAGAACAGCTTGGAAAGTAGTAGAACACCTTCACAGGAAGTCAGAGAGGGGCCAGCCCTGAGAGGCTTGGGTCAGAGCCCCAGCTGTGGATGGAACCAGAGCGCAGTGCTCAGCCAAGAGGCCCCCATGCAGCTAGGCAAGTATGGCACCAACATGCCGCCCATCAGAGGGACAGAGCCAGGGCCACTGTGAAGCCCTGGGTCCAGTCAGTCAGGGAGCAGCACCAGGCAGATCCCAGTCAGAGCCTGGGATGGCATTTGGCCCAGAGAATCAGAGGAGGTGTCCTGGTGACAATGCCCAAAGACACACAGCTGCCATGGATGGGAGTGACAGTAATGTCAGAAAGAATGACAGCAGCAGTCACAGTCACATGGGAAGACCCAGCCCCTTTCCCACTTTTTGCTCAGAGCTTTATGCACATTCTCTTCCACTGTCAGCCAACCTGATGCAGGTAGTTCTGCCGCCGTTTTTCAGATGGGAAGAGTGAGATTTAGAAAGAAGTAGTTACCTGTCTTAGAATTAGGATTGTGACATGTCTTTTTCCAACTCTGGAGTTCCTGTTTTAACTTAGGATTTTATTTCAACCCTGCTTATTGGGTGGTTTCACTCAAAGCCATATCCCAGATCAGATCTTCCAGAAAACTATTCAAAATAAAATTCATTCCATCAGGTGGTATTAACTAAGCAGCTGCTATGTGCTGGGCACTATGTTGGACTTTGGGGAGATGACAGCTAACTCAGGCTCTGCCATCATAAAGTTCACAGTCTATTAAAATAAACTGTACTCCTGGAGACACAAGTTGGCATCTTGCAGAGTGTGTACAGGGGTCAGCAGTGATGTGTGCCAGTCGTAGAACAGAGCAGCTGGCACATAGTAGGTGGTCGGAAGGGTAGTCTTACTGGCCTTCCACACTGAGCTCATAGAGGCCGCTTGGTTGAGGCTGACGTCCCTTTTCCTGCACATCCCGCCCTTAGGCGGAGACCATTATCTCCACCTGCTCCAGACTTAAGAGCTAGCAGAGCAACAGTCACAGAAGTCAGTCCCCAGAACAGAGTCAAGAGCTCAGCAAGGCTTCTGTGTGTGCAGGCGTCCCCAGGCTGAAGGGAAGGACTGCTTCCGGGCAGGAATCCTTCACCATCTGGACGAGCATTTTGAGTGCTTGATGTAAATGAAGCATCTTTTCTTCATACAGAAACAGGCCCAGGCCAGGCGTGGTGGTGAACGCCTGTAATCCCAGCACTCGGGAGGCTGAGGCAGGGGCATCGTTGTGAGT
>NW_004955452.1:309890-373413 GCF_000276665.1 Chinchilla lanigera | reverse complement strand
ACCACTGGAGCTGCTGAGATTCCCTACTCCCTGCTTGCATGATAGATTGATAATTTCTAATCATCCTCCTCATCACCTGGGCAGCCAGCCATTATTAGGCACCATTGCCACACACAGCTAAGCACCCCAAAATAATCCTCTGAGGGTTTGATTACCCCCATTTTACAGACAGGGGAACTGAGACTTACAGAGGTGAAGCGAGTAGCCCACTGTGACTGGACTAGTAAAGATGAAGCTGGATTTGGGTCTGCAGTGCTGACCCATGTGTTGATTGATAGCTTGAGCCCGAATCCTTATGGACCCTGGAGGTCATGAGGGGGCAGGAGGTGCAGGCTCAGTGGGGGCAGGACAATTTGCCTGGGCCGGTCCACGGGGAATTTTTGTTCACGTCCCTGAGATCCCCACCAATTCTCCTTCCTTTAGCCACACCCAGAGCTCCCCTCAGTGCAAGAAGGAAACTTGAGTTCAGGGCAACTCCTGCCTCCTTCCCAGCACCCACACCTCCACACCTAGTCTCATGTGCAGGGTGCCCCCCACAACCGAGGCTGTCTGTGGAGCTGCCCAGACACCCTCTTCAAACTGTCCCCGACCCTCCATGCAGAAAGGAGGCTCAGACTCCAGACGATTTAGGAAAAATAATCATTTTTGTTTTCTGGTCTCAGTGGCTTGGAACTCACTAGGTAGCTCAGGCTGGCCTCGAACTCATGCCCATTCTCCTGCCTCAGCCTCCCGAGTGCTGGGATTCCAGGCGTGCACCAGCATGCCTGGCTAAAAAATTGCTTCTTGCAAAAAAAACAAAAAAGGCAGAAACTAGTCAGATTGCTAAGGTCTGGGCTTTCTATACTAGAAACACTCCAGGTCGGGGCTGGGGATTTAGCTCAGTGGCAAAAGCGCCTGCTTGGCAAGCGCAAGGTCGTGAGTTCGGTTCCCGGTACCGGAGAAAAACCAGTGATTTGGACAGACTTTATCTCGGTTTAAATTACTGGAGAAAAACCAAAACACTGAAAAAAAAAAAAAAAAAAAAAAAAAGAAACACTCCAGGTACATACATGGGTTCTGCATCCTTTGATTCAAACAGCAGCAGACTGAAAATATTTAAGGAAAAAAACGTGTTCACTGAACATAGACAGACTTTTTCCCTGGCATTATCCCCTAATGTGTACAGTGCAGCAGCCATTTACTAAGCATTTACCTTCCCTCAGGTATTATAAGTATCTAGAGATGATTTTAAGTGCAAGGGAGATGGCACTGGCTAAATGCAAATACTTAACCATTCGATTTAAGGGACCTGAGGACTCTAAGATTTTAGTATTCACAGGGGTCCTGGAAGCAACCCTCATCCCATACCAAGGAGTGGTTGTACTTAAGGGAAAACGTGTGTGCGAGTGCACACACACACACACACACGCACGCACACACATGCACAAACACACACAGTTCCAAAGTTGCTGAGTTTCCATTAGTCTGTTTTTTGGGCTTTTTTTGTCTTTTTGAGACAGGGTCTCACTATGCAGTTCAGGCTGGCCTTGAGCTCACTTTGTAGCTGAGGCTGGCCTCAAACTCACAATGATCCTCCTGCCTCAGCCTCCCAAGTGCTGGGATTACATGCGTGCACCACCACACCTGGCCTCATTAGTCTGTTCTTGATGAAAAGCCAGCCATTTTCTCAAGTCACTAAGCCACCCAGGGCCCCAGGCGCCCTGGCCATCCACGTTCCAAATGCTGGGGACAGCATGGCTCTCCCCAGAGAGTCAGTAGCTTATGGAAAGTGCTCGCTTACTTGGGGAACTAAACGGACACAGTGACCCTGCTACTTCCGCTTTCTCACTGGGGGCAGAGTGCAGGTTTGTTTTGTTTTTGCTGTGCTTGGTCACAGTGGGGTGGGACGTACACACTGAGGCTGATGGCAGTGATTTTACTAACTCCAGTCTTCAACCGCATCTTTGTGAGGCATTATTCAGCCAGTTTTATAGAACTGCAGGCCAGGGACTGAGACTTAGCCACAGAGATCTGCCCAAAGTCAGCGCGGGTGGTAGCAGAGCATGCTGTCCCCTTGGCTTGAGTCATCGCCCTGTGTCCAGCCACCTGCTTCCCTGTCCCCGGCACCTCCCGCACCTTGGTTGCCACCTCTCCGTGCTGGGTTATGAAGCATTGCTCTGGGTTTGGTCTCTGTGCTAGAGAGTGGTCAACATCAGGGCAGGCCCAGACTGTGTTGTCACCTCTGTGTCACCAGCTCCCGGTTTGGGCCTTACACACAGGAGGTGCCAGGACATGTCAGGAGCTGGTTTATCAATGAGACTCAAAGATGGCCAAGAAGCTGCTGCAGGCGCTGCCTGCAGACGATGATGCCCGGGGCCTTGGGAGTCGGGGGATATAAGTTGCCTAGGCCTAGGGGACACCACAGCCCACAAGACCCGAGCCAGCTGCTTTACCTATTGTCCAAGCCTCCCAGTGAGGCTGATGCGCCACTCAAGCGCAGGACTTATCATGCACCTGCCAAATGGTGCCCTTGGGCAGGAAATGAATATGGCCAGGATTCCCCTCGCCCTCCGGCAATGGTCCATGTCCCGGTCAACCCTGAATTTGCTTTGGGAGTGACCGACCCTGCAGGTGGCAGGGGTGGCTTAATGGTGCCTGCTGCCAGAAAGAAGCACCATCTGGGTACTTGCAGAGAGACTCCCGGCCCCAGATCACAATGGAATGTTCATCTTTTTCGATGTATTTGCTTTAAAAAAGATTGCAAAAATTGAACAGTTGGAAAGGGAACTCAATTCAAACTGACTCATCCTAGCTGGCTTAGCCAGGAAATGGTCACATGAACTAAGGAATCAACTGCTGCTTCATTTGATTTATGCATTTATTCTCCTCTTCATTCCAAGAGGATTTAAAGGGAATTAATTGAAAGCATTGCATATTGTCTCACCCAGTGCCCCTGCCCGTGCACTTGGGAAGGAAGACATCAGCAGCTGAGCCAGCGCTCCTGTGGGTGAACTCGCTCGGCACCTGAAAGCTGCAGGGCCTGCTCCATCTCGGCACTGGGGTTTGCCCATTCTGCCAACCCTAGCTCCCATCCCTCCCCACTGTGAGCTGGCTCCTCTGGACCACTTTCCCTAGTGTTTTAGGATGCAAAGGAAAATGACTACCAGTTGAGATAACATAGACAAAGGAACACTGGACCGAGGGTCTCGAAACCTGAGTTCAAATCCAGACTCAGCGAGTTACTGACTGGGGCCCTTGGGCAAGCCACCTTGCCTTTGTGAGCCTCAGGCTAATTAGTAATACTGGGATGTTGATGCCTTTTGGAGTTATTCTGGGATTTTATAACTGCCCCTGTTGAACACTTACTACACACCAGGTGAGATGCTGAAAGTGTTGGCTATTTTCTCTCATTTAATATACAGCCCTAGCCTATGAGGAGGCTGGGGCAAGGACTGTGGCTTTTTAGTTCCTTTCTGTCACCAGCACCTGGCATGGACTTTGGCAAGCAGGAGGTGCAGTGATTTATGTATAGTAGCCTGGGATTCCATTTCAGCCTGCACTGCTGGCTTTCAGTGTGGCAGGTGCAACCACGCAGCACTCCCTCCCTGTCTCCATCTGGTTATCCAAGTAGATTTTCCCAGAGCTGAAATACTCAGTACCTCTGAACTCTCGAATACAGCAGTCACATCAGCTCTTGGGGTGGGGAGTGAGAGAGCAGGACGTTGGGGTCCCTGATTCCCTGCCTTAATCCAAACTAAAGGCTGATCAGTTCCCGCAGTCTCTCCCAGAATCCTGGCAGAGTCTCGGCTGACTTTCCCATTTGAAAGACATTTGCTTGCTCAAGGGGATGCAGACACCCTTGCTCTCAGCAGTCACCACCTGCTAAAAGATATCCAATCACACCCTGAGTGTGGGTCACCTTGATTGCACACACACACAAAAAAAAAAAACAAAGATGCAGGGTTTGCTTTGGCCTTGCCCCTGGGTCCTGGCCTCTGCCTGGTACCCACCAACCCACAGGAGGTAGTCTCCAGTTGACCCACTTCACCTTCCTCCCACAGGCGGGCCCCAGTGGCCAACTAAATAAGCCCACGTAGTTTTCAGGGCCTTAGGTCAGAGCTGGAAGAGCCCCCAGGAGGCTCCTTCTTTTTAGAGATGAAGAAAAGGGACCAGGAGACTGTGTGCTCTGAGAGGCAGTTATGGCTGGTGTTGGAAGTTTGATGCCGTTATGACAGGGGAAGCCAGGCGTGTGCAAACCGTAGCCCTGGAAGTCACCCCCCTCCTCCCCACTGGGTCCCCAAGAGAAATGAACACGCAAGCTCCAGCTCCATGATGACCGGAGTACCTTGCACTCTAACACCACCTGGACTCACCTGCTAACCCCCAAAGGATGGAAGGAGCCATGCCAGACCCATGGCAGGCTCAGACCCCAAAGGCTGCACTCCTAATAGGCCAGTGTCACAGAAGAAAAAAGGAAAGGGAGAGGAAGATAGGGACGGCATCATCCCCCATGTGAGATGAATCCAAGGCCTTGTGTGTCTGCTTTACTACCAAGTTGCATCCCCAGCCCTGGGTGGGAGAGAAGGTGGCACTGCCTGCCCCAAACAACTTGGCAAGCACAGGTGAGGACCAGAGCCATCATCTGGCTTCCCTTTGCATGGCGACCTGGGATCTAGCACATGTGGCCCTTCAGTCAGCTAATACACCCTCTTACCTTAGCGCATGGCCTGGGACAAAAATGGACAGAGAGATGCCCAGGCATGAAAGGAGGTAAGGCTGAGATTTCTCATGTCCCTGCAGCTGTGACTGCAGGAACCCAGGTTGCCTGGAGTGGGGAGTCCTTCCTGAAAGAGCTCCCAGGGTTCTCTATTCTAGAACCTGATCTCCCTACCCTGCCTTAAGACCTGATCTAGCCATTTGTGGACATGCTTCCTGCTCTGAACTGCAAAGTGTGTGCACGATGAGGAGTTAGATGAAAAATCTGCTCATAATTACTCAGAAAACCTCAGCTCCCCATGCCACAGGTCAACATTATAGACTTACCAGGCGTGGTGGTGCATACCTGTAATCCCAGCACTTGGGAGGCTGAGGCACGAGGATCACCATGAGTTTGAGGCCAGCCTAGGCTACCTAGTGAGTTTGAGGCCAGCCTGGACTATATGGCAAGACCCTGTCTCAAAAAAACAAAACAAAAACAAACAACAACAAAAAAATCATGGACTCAGGCCAGAAAGTCCATGTTCAAAGCCTGAGTCCTCCATTTATAACCATGTAAGTTCCATGAGTTTTCAAGCCTTCCTCATTAGCAAAATAGATCAGGTGACACTTGCTTCATAAAGATAAGTAAAATGGCACAAATATAAAGCATCTGGCACGTCGTAATGCTCAGTGATTGGCTGAATCATTGTGCAGGAGGTGGGCTGCAGTCCTGAGAGCGCTGGAACACTGTAAACAGTTTAATCACAGTTGGATGGTCCAGAGGGCACATCAGCATCATGTTGGGCCCAGTCCTGTTCGGCAGACCTTGGTTCATTCTTCCATCTCATGAAGAGCAGAGATTATAACTCAAGGTTACACAGGACATTTGAAGTCATCTGGTTCAAACCAGCACACTCTACAGGATCCTTTGACATTGTCCCTCAGAGGTGTCCACTCACCTCTGCTTAGTTGCTTCTAGTGACAGGAATCTTACTACTCTGCTGTGGGTAAGAGTTAGGAATTTAGTGGAGAATCAATCACTTTTAGAGTGTGGGGCATCAGGAACTACCGTAGTGGTTCTCAAGGCTACAGATGTATCCCTGCTTTGTACTTAACAACAAACTCTAGGTTTGGGTCCCTGTCTGTCACTCTAGCATGGGATATCCCTGTGTGAATTCTGACCTTCTGGGTCTCTAGTATATTCTTCATCACTCTTTATTTCTTCCATCTTTTGTTACCTGAGGCATCCACTTATTTATATATGCAAAGCCTTCTCCAAAGGATCTGCAGGATGTTTAGGAAGTACAGCCATGGGAGCAACAGCTTATGGATAAATGCAAAGTATCAGGGCCAGGAAAAAAAAAATCTGCGTACACAGGAGATGTGGCCCGATTGGCAAGAGCCTATGTAAAGGAGCCAGGCCTGGATCTGAATTCCAGTTATGTCTCTTCCTAGCTGAGCAACAGATGCGATGTACGTAGTCTCTAGGGCCCAGTCTCCTTTTCTGAGAACGGGTTCTAGTAATACTTCCTTTATAAGACCATTAAAAGGACTAAGTGGGGTTGTATACATAAAACACTTGCCAAAATAACTGGCAAGTGTAGGCAATCTGTAGCAACTATTTTGATTACTGTTGTTATTGTAGTATGTTTCTTGATGGTTATCCAGTGCTATAAATGAGCTGTGAATTAAGCCAGTAGCTTTCTAGCAAATCAAAGCAAAAACAAAAGCTGAGCATAGTGGTGTATACTTATATCCCAGTCCTCTGGGAGGCTGAGGCAAGAAGATAGAAACTTCAGGCCCACACTGGGCAACTTAAAGACTTAGTGGACCCTGTCTCAAAATAAAAAATCAAAGACTGAGATGGAGCTCAGGACACAGCCTTGGGTTCAATCCCCAGTACCTACAACAACAAAAAAAAACAAGTCAAATAAACGCACATTTCTTATGCCCATGAAGGTACATGAAGATGCCAGCTCCACAGGAAGCCAGGCCTCCCTTTAACCTGGCTTGCTCTGCCTGTGAGTTACACCCTTTCCTTTTAGGGCCTCAACACTCAAATGGTTCCACCGTCTCTGCCTTTGGCAAGCTAGAGAGGTTGGGTGCGAGGAGGATGTCATGGTTGGGAATGATCTCTGCAAGCTGCCTGACTGTATAGAAATATTTCAGGGACGCTGCTGCAGGGACTTTCTGCCAGCAGTTTTGGCTTCGACTATGGTAAACACCAGGGCATTTGGAAAACTCAGTTAGGCAACAGGTCTCAAGTTGGATTTTTATTTGGGTGGTTTTACATTTTGCAACTAAGCAGCTGTGGAAGATAAGACCGCATGGGACGGTTGTGTATGAATCTCAGGCTCAGAGAGCCATGGAGGTGTGGGGTTAACAAGGCCTGCCACATTCCTCTGCCCAAGTTCAATAGAGAATGCCCGCTCATCTCCAAATACAAACCATGCACCAAGGAGAAGAGAGCTGGTGTGTATTGAGCGCCTATGGTGTACCTGTGGAAGCAGAGCCACCTTGATCATTTTTCCTAGTCACCTTGAAAATGTAGGCTTGTTTGGTTTAGTTTGGTTTGGTTTGGTTTGGTTTGAGACAGGACCTCACTGTGTAGTTCAGGCTGGCCTCAAACTCACTGTGTTGCCCAGGCTGGCCTCAAATTCACACATCTCCTCCTGCCTCAGCCTCCCAAATGCTGGAATTACAGGTGTGGGCCACCAAGCCTGGCTTGCACTTTTATTTTTAAAGTTGCAGAACCTGAGCTCAGGGAGCTTAAGTGACTCATCTAAGAGCACACAGCCTGCAATTAGCAAACCTGGGGTTCTAATCCCAGTGTGTCTTGAGTGCCTATTAATTGCTCCTTTGTGCTGCCTCTTGTGACAAGCTTGCTGCCCTTAAAAGCTTATAACCTTTAAGAAAATAAGATATCAACCTTAAAGCAGGGAAGTAATGGTACCAAACACTACATCCGGGGTCTAGACACTAGGGGCTATGGTGATTCAGTTGAAGGAGCCTCTCCCTCCAGAGCTTAGGGAAGGCTGTGGGAGAGGGGCAGGTCTTCCAAACAGGACGACCATGACAGATTGTAAGCAAGGCAGGCCTTAGGGCCTGGGACTGGCAGTGCAGGTTGGAGAGATGAACAGGATCAGAATTCAGGGCTTGCCTTGAGTTTTCAGGAGTAGCATATTCACAGGATGGATGTAATTATCTGTCAGTCAGCAAACTGCTCCTGAGGAACCTGCCAGGTCCCAGAACTGCATAGGGCACTGAGGGGACATGATCTGATCACTTCATTCCACCAGGTGAGACCTCAGTACCCAGGCCCTAAACACCATCGGGGATGGGCTGCACAGATGCTCCTTCAATTTGCCAGCAAGAGGATTGCATGCCTCTTGCTGGCCTGGCCCTCTGCTTGAAGGATCTTGCTGGCCTGGCCCTCTGCTTGATCCTCACAGCCAGCTGGGAGGGAGTCCTGTACTGTTGTCTCTGTTTAACAGGCTGATATCCCAGATTTGTTCATGGTCACACAGCCTTGTGAGTGACAGAGCCAAGGCAAGGCCCCATACCTGCCTGACACCCACATCAGGGTGCTTCCTACCACCCCCTAGAGACCCCTAACCTGAGGTACCTGCTGGCCCAAGCAGGCAGCTAGCAGGCGGCAAGGCCCAGGCAGGAGTTCCGCTCTCACGACTCCATCCAGGGACCCAGGAAGGGCTGTGCTGGGGGAGTGATCAGCCCACCTTTGCAGCGTGGTCCCTCCTAAAGCACCTACGGTCCCGCCCTGCCCTGGAGACACCTGGGCACTTGTGTCTCCACAGCACCACCTTGCCGTGGCTCTAGGAGGGCTTAGAACCCACTTCCTGTGACCCTGGCTCCTCCATGCCCAGCTCCTAGAAGGCACTCGCTGGGAAGGAACTTCTGACTCCCTTCCACCCAGAGCTTGTGCAGAACTCGGCAGCTGCTCCTAATTCCTGAGAAATGTCTGTGCTACCTGTGTCATCTTTCATTTTTCCATTTTGCTACATAAGCATTTATTAGGCACCAAAGACACAGAGGGGAAAGAGTTCCTATTTACTAAGTACCTGCTATGACAGATGTTTCCGGACATCACCCCTTGGAACCTTCCCAGCCGTCTGAAAGTTCAGAGTTCATGGGGCATTCTCCTGATGAGGTGAGAGGCTGCCCTCTGGCCACTGCCAGCACAGTGGCAGCGCAAAGCTGCCCATGGAGCCCTGCCTTCCTGGTGTCAAAGCCGACCCTCTGCCTGTCTCAGTATGGCTGGGCATCCCGGCAGCAGCCGCCCAAAACATGTTTTTTTTTCATTATCCTCCCCACCTCAAGATAAAAGTCAAGAGAAAATAGTCTCCACAAAGATTCTCTTATAAGAAAAACAAAGGAATAAAAATCAAATCCCATTAGTGACATCACCTTTTTTTCAGTGACCAAATGTATACAAAATCAGGGGGTCATGTGGCCTTTTTTTACAGATGGACAACGTTTTGAGAATCCTACTGCATCCCAGAAATAACTGGGAGGTCCCCGCCCTGTGGCTGACCCAGGTGTGGAAGCCAGTGGTAGAGAGGAGGAAAGGGCAGGGCCACGTTTATGATGGGACTCTTTTTCCTGGGCTTACAGGGAGTCCCCAGTCACTGATGACCCTAGCGGGGACCTGAGCCTCGGCTATGGAGTTTTGTGGACACATGCGTATGTTCCCAGGGACATTTAAAAAGATCCAGGCAGCTGGTAGATCTCAGCCAGTCCCCTACCTGGAACCCCACAGCTGGCAGGTTTGTGCGAGGAGCTGGCAGGTTTGGCATTAACACTTAGTTCCACCAATTGCCCTGTCACCAGCCACCAGGGTATCATTCCTTGCAGAAATGAAATAAAGACTTCACAGTCTGCTCTCAGGCATAGTGGCACAGAGCTGTAGTTTCAGTTACTCAGGAGGCTGAGGCAGGAGGATCCTGCCCAAGAGTTTGAGGCCAATCTGGGCAACACAGTGAGATCTTGTCTCAAAAAAAAAAAAGGAAGGAAGTTGTAACATTTGGGAGGGGTAAGGAAACCAAACGCAGGAAATCTATTTTCCAGTTAAATTAAGTACGTTATGGTTGAAATAGGACCACCTTGCAACCTAGAAGAGGTATCAGGAAGTGAACCTGATGCTCCAGCCCCAAGAACATCAAAAGATGAGTGGACTTGGACTTGCTAGGCCATAGCCAATGCATCGGACTGCAGGCAGCTGTGACCTTTAGCAGGACCATAACTTCTGTGGGTCTAACACAGACCCTTTCATAGAGCTCTGCGGTTTGTGTCATTTCTACTTACCAGGGATGCCTGTTCAATATATTTATATCAACCTCACCGTCTCTACTTAGATTTATTTTCAAAGGAAACCTTTCCTGAAATGGAAACTCTGTATTGTGTGTCACATGGAAAAGGAATAGTCAAAAAAAATTATAAAATGATACATTAAAAATAAAACCATGCTGGGGCTGAGGTGTAGCTCAGCGGTAAAGTACATCCTCAGCATATGCAAGCCCGCAGGTTCAATCCCTAGCCATAAATAAAGACTGTGAAAATCTAGCTTGATACTGTCACCAGGCAAAGGATCTCAGCCTGAGCTGCTTCTCCTTCCTTTTTTTTTTTTTTTTTAATGTTTTTATTGTTCTATTTTTTAATTTTCATACCACTGCAGACCCAATACTCGACTGAACCTGGGGCTTTGTGCACGCAAGGCATGTGCTATACCACCAAGCTACACCCCAGCCTTTATAGTCTTTATTTTGAAACAGGGTCTCACTAAGCTGCACAGGCTGGCCTCACACTTGAGCTCCTCTTGTCTTAGCCGCCTGAGTAGCTAGGATTACAGATATGTGCCACTACACCCAGCTGTCTTCCCTTTTCTTAAAAAAGGAAGAGGACTAGGGCTATCAGTGGTAGAGGGAGAGTGCTTGCTATACATAGAAGGTCACGGGTTTGACTCCCAGCACTGCCAAATAAATAAACAAATAAAGATATATTTGATCACAAGGGGAAGTGGAACAGGAGAATGAGAGAGAAAAGACACTTGCTGTATGACTTTGGACAAATTACTGTCTCTCTGAGCTTTCCCACCAAAACACAGAAGTAGTCATGCTTTCTTACCATCCAGGATCATTGTAAGGAGTAAATGGAATAACAGGTGCAGAAAGCTGGGGGCTGCGGATTTAGCTCAGTGGCACAGCACCTGCCTGGCAAGTGCAAGGTCATGAGTTCAATTCCCGGTACCGGAAAAAAACAAAAAAAAGAAAGCAATTAGTCCTGAGCCTATCCTAAACGAAGCTATGATCCTGGAGGAGAGGAGGAGGAGGAAGCGAATTAAGGAAGAGAATTCCCATGCTAGAGCTATGGCTCAGTGCTAGAGCCCTCCTTGCCTAGTATGTGTGAGCCCCTGGGTTCCACCCTCAGCACTGCCAAAAATAAAAATAAAGAAAAAGTGAAGAAGAGAGAAAGAGAATTTCAGAATCTTGTTTTAAAACAAGCAAACCCGAAAATCCTTTGCAGCAAAATATTCCTCTCCCATTCATTCCTTGCCCCTGAAGCTGGGCTATCCTTCCTGGCCCTGATGTTTACAAAATGAAACCGAGGTGTGAGAGTCCGTCAGGGCTCACATGTACGTCTGCACATCCTGACCCTTGAGTCTCAAAACTCCCACGTGGTTGAAAATTATGTCTGAGCTGTCACTCAACACCCGCTGAAATGCACAAGACCGTCGCCTGGTCAGCTGGCTCTTTCATCTCCCTGATAGCAGGCATCATGTTTGATGAGATTTATTTCCCTTCCATGGAATTGCATCCACCAGTTGCTTTATCCTCGGACAAACCCAATTTGGATCCTTTAGGGGGAGAGCAAGCAGAGGTCAGGCAGAACTGATTAATTTCCAGGGTCCGAGGGTGCGGTAATAGCCTTATCACTTTGCAAGGCCAAATGAAAGAGGCAGGAATCAAAAAGGAGAAATGAAGGCTTAGTCATTCCCTTAAAGCATTCACCCCAAATCCTGATAATACATCCAAACGGGCTCCTCTAAGCGATTCTTCCCGGTGTGACCCTCCTTCCTGTAGGGGAGGCCCCCGGGAGGTTCAGTCAAAGCCCCTGTCTCTTTTCTCGGTCTCTCTCCCTTTTGTGGCTTCTCCCTGCGTTTATGATGTGCATGTGTGTGTATCTTTGCAATGGATCCCATTTGTGTTAGACTGTCTGCGTCTCATTTCCTTCAAGCGCTGTCTGGTGGACCCGCAGTCAGGAGATAATTCCCTCCTTCGTTTCCCACCTTATCACTCACCGCACACGCAAACCCTGCCAGGAGGGAGAAAATCCGTCCATTTTGCTTCTTGAACTTGAGACGCTTTGGTCTTTGCAGCCAGGAGAATCTCATTATCGACAACGTGATGGGCATGTGGGATGCGGGCCGCTGCCTCGCCAGCCGTTTGATGCAGTTTCTAGGAAGCGCTGCATGGCAGGTTTGCCTCCGTTTAAGGAAGCTGTAGCAGAAGGATAGGCTGATGCGGGTTGGCCAGAGGTGTTTGTTCCCTTCTGCAAAGCGCTCCTCCCTGCACAGAAAGGTTCTCCGGGGTGCACTGTACAGAACAGGCCCCACTTGTTTAAGCAGGGCACATGCTTAAGAATGTTTGGGTTTGCAACAACTCAATTCATACAGTTTCCAAGAGCAGGGGTATAGCGGAAACTGACATTCACTGCTGTGAACAAGCAGTCCCTTTGCAGAACCCTCGGTGGGTTCTGCAAAGCTGCAATAATCCCCGGCTCGCTAGCGGAGCCGAGGGGCCAGAATGCCATCCCAGGAGTGTGGGGTGAACTCCCAAGGCATGCTCAGAGCAGTAAAAGTCATTATCTAAATCCTGATCAATAAAAAGAGAGGAGAAGACTTGTGCAACCGTAGGAAGATCCTTGGGGCTTCTGACCCGTATATTTAAAAATAGCAAAGATGGGCAAGGCTGTGTGATATGTTTCATTTTCCCATAATGAAACATTAACAACAGAACGAGTGGAAGAGGAAGTGTTTAACCATAGTTGCAGCTCTTCAGCTGCTCCCTGGTCACTCCCAGCATCCCCGCTCCCCACCACAGCTGAGCGCCCAAAACAGTCGCCACTGTTCACGGCCGGCCAGAAAGTAATATCAGTGGCCTGGCCTTCTTCAGAAACGACCTCCCATCTATGGCATTCTACATAGCTGCCACGTGGATGGTCTGCATAGCAAAATGAGCAGAGCAGGCACTGCCCGAGCTGCGTCTAGGCCCATCCTGCATGCACAACGGCCCTCTGGCCCTGGGACATAGGGAGCGTTGTCTTACAGGGTTAGCACGCCCGATGCAAAGATCTGAAATCCAAGCTGCTCCAAAACCCAGGATTTTTTAGGTGCCTACTTGATGCCACGAATGGGCAGTTCCACACCTGACTCAGTCAAAACGTAGGTGCATACAAGTATAAAGTTACCTTTGGTCCATGTGTATAAGGTATATATGAAACATAAGTGAATTTAGTGTTTAGACTTGGGTCCCATCCCTGGGATATCTCAACATGTATATGTAAATATTCCAAAATCAGAAGCCCTGCTGGCTCCAAGCATTTCACATAAGGGATCCTCAAACCTGCATCTCCATTTTACAAATAAGAAAGCAGAGGCTCCAAGTTCTTAAAGACCTGACCTCAGTTAATACAGTGGCACACCCAGGATTTAAATTCAGATTTCTCTTATGTCAGAGGTTAAGCCACTTCCACTGCGCTGGTGGTTCCCGGTCTTTCTGCGTGCAGGGCCCCTTCCCAATGGCAAGCGTTCTCAGACTACACGAGCAAGTAGTCGTACTACAGCTGACTGACTGATGGAGAAAATGTGGCTGGTGGAGCACTAACTGATGCAAAGCCCTGGGTTCCATCCCCAGCGCTGCAGGAGGGAGAGAGGGAGGAAAGGAAGAGGAGAGGGGGGAGGAGAGAGGAGGGAAGCAAAAAGATGTAACAGACATAAGTTACTCTGAATCCAGGGATTCTGTGACACCTAACAGCATATGCACACAGTCTCATGATATGCCATTATGAGACCTTAGAGGCATTTAACTGGCTGTCAGGTTGGTGTCCAGATGGCTTCTCGGGCCCTAGTGTCACTCTGGGTCACACACCAGCCAAGAGGCCAGGGGACCCTGAGCCTCCTCTTGGCGTGGGCTGGGCCTGCGTGGTGGAAGCCGCACTCTGCAGTGAGTGTCAGGTGCTCCCTGGGTGCTGCCCTGAGCCTCTGATTCTCAGTCTGAGGCTGGAGAGGAGGCTGGGACGGTGTTGGCTTTCAGGGCCATTCATTTCCTCGCCCTCTGAAGACTGCTGTATTTCAGAGGAGGGTCACTGCCCCCAGAACAGAGCTCTAGAAATGAGCAGCTGTGGGGCTGGGGATTTAGCTCAGTGGCACAGTGCCTGCCTGGCAAGTGCAAGGTCGTGAGTTCGATCCCCAGTACCAGAAAAAAAAAAAATGAGCAGCTGAAGCTCCGAGGATGGCGGTTAAATTCTTCACTTGCTTTTACCGGGGTTCAGAGACCACCCCCAGCCATAGCTGCCAGGAAGAACTTGTGCCAGGGGGTGAGAACAGCAGGAAAAGACCCCCACACACAGCTTGCATTTATTCTCAGCATGAAGGTTTCATACTATGGAGTCTTTCATTTCTTTCTTTCATTTCTTCATTCAATTCCACAAATGCTAATTGAGCATTTTCTTTCATTCATTCCACAAATGCTAATTGAGCACTAATCTCCATGCCGTGCACTGGGGATTCAGTGGTAAGCCCAAAGACGGTAATCTCAGCCCTGCGGAGCTTAACATTCACCTGTAAGACTTTCAAACAAGCAGCCATCAGATAGTGACCCGTGCAATAGAGAAAAGTAAAGCAGAGAAGGGGCTGGGGCACTCAGTAAGGGTGGGAAGTTGCCTTGAGCTGTCCTTGGGGGAGGGGCAGGGAAGCATGTGAATCGCAGGGCAGAGGTCTGGCATGCTCTGGGGCACCAAAGCCAGTGCAACCAGAGCAGAGTGAATGAGGGAAAGAGCTACAAAGTCATGCAGGGCTTCTGAGGCCATCGTAATGGCCTTAACTTCAACTCCATGAGAGGATTCAAGCACAGAGGTGACACGCTCCCTCTCCTCTATGGTGTAACTTACCACAAGATCTGCCCATTCTAAGTGCATAATTCAGTGATTTTTAGTAAATATACTGAGTTGTGTAACCATCACCACAACCCAATTTTAGTATCTTTCCATCACTCCAGGTCCATGGCTTGCATTGTAAATGGATTGCTCTGGATCCTGTGTCAAAGAATAAAATGAAGAGGTAAATGCATGGTGTTTCACATCTATAATCCCAGCACACTGGGAGGCTGAGGCAGGAAGATCAAACGTTGGAGCCCAGTCTGAGCACTTTAGTGAGATCCTGTCTCAAAATAGAAAATAAAAAAGGGCTCCAAAGGCCCTGAGCTTGATCTTCAGTGCTGGAGGAAAGAGGAGATAAGAGAGGGAGGAAAGAAGGCAGAGAGAGAGAGAAAGAGAGGGAGAGAGAGAGGAAAGTATTGGAAAGAAATGTGTTTCACTGAACATATGAAAGACAGGAACTTCAGAGGATGGAGGGGTAAAGGCAGGACTGATAAGCCTTTCTTTTTTTAACTCCCAGAGGTTTGACGCCTCCTTAATGCTAAAGTTATAACAGGATGAAAGCCTGCCAGCTCCAACGGTAAAAGCAGATGTTAATAAATCCAGAGAACTGTTTAAAAGATGGGAAATTCAGGCACAAAGGCTGCACGTGTCTCTGACTCCCAAACTTGAAGATGATCGTCACCACCCTCTTCTACATGAAAATCTGAATATTCATAAAGCCGTGGGCCAAGGTTAATAGCTTAAAAATTCACAAGAGGCAAAGCTGATGGCAGCGGGGTGAAAGCCAAATGTGTTTTAGCAAATGCTGCATCCCTATAGCAGAAATGCGGCCAGCTCTTCTATTAGTCAAGGGCATGATCCAGAAATCATCGGTCCCCTGGCAGGGGCCTGCCAGGCACGACCAGAGGGAGAGTTTTCGGTACATTGTCTAGGAGGCTGAAATCCTTGATATTATAAGGTTCAGGTCCAAGCAGTGGACTCAGATTTATTTTTTCCTTCCCAGCAGCTACTGTAGCAGTCAGTGTCGTCTCTTCCCAAGGCAGGTTTCCTTCCTCATCCTCCACTCCTGGACGTGTGGGAGCCGGGGCTCTGAGCCCCTGGCACAGTGCTCTCTGGGGTGGGTCTAAGGCGGTTCCTGCTGACTTCTCTTAGCCAACACCTGTACGTGGCCGAGAGTCTGCCCCGTGGTCTTTCTCCGAGTTCACAACCGTGCAGCCAGCAAACCCCCCTCACCCAGTAGCTAAGCTGGCAGCGTTCTGAGGATGAACGGGAAGGCAGCTGCCCGCCAGCCTCAGAGAAGGGAAAATGCATTTCCAGCTCACCACCTGCCCTGGCTTCGTTTGCCTGCTTGCTGGACTGCGAAGCTCAGTTCAGGGTCACTGGTTTTTTTGGAGGTGGGAGGAGGTGGTTCCAGTCTTTTTGTGTCTCTCTGGGCAGTTGCTCAAGAATTTGCCTGTTACCACCGCTGACCACAAGGAGGCCCAGCCCTCCCACTGCGGCACCAGGGCTGAACCGCAGCTCTCTAGTGAGCCAGATTCCACAGGGCAGAGAGGGCTCCTGACCCCAGAGAGAGCTGCTGGCCCGGTGGTTCCCCAGGATCCACCCCGTTTGCGATCAGTGAGCAGCCATGACCCACGTGTGATCGCTGTGCTTCTGGTTACTGCAACAGCAGAGAGATTGGCCCCAGGGACCCGGCAGCTCTCCGTGTAGCCTGGCGTGGCCTTAGCTTGATCGTCGCTGGCTGCGTGGCCTGGGGCAAGCCCCATTCCCTCTCCGAGTCTGATTCCTCATCTGCCAAGAGAAGTGGCTGCCACTGCAGCCATCTTGATCTCTCAGGGCCCTGTCGATCTTGCCAGCAACATAACCACCCGAAACCCCTCCCAGGGAGGGGGCTCTGAGCCCAGACTGCCATCAGACTGGAGGATTAAGCTGTCTACCAGAGCATCATCTCCCTGGGAGCAAAAGGAGTGAGGTCAGTTCTGTGCCATCAACACTTCTAACCTCACAGCCAGGCAGCCCTCAGAGAGCTTGGCTCTTCTGGGGCTCCCAAACTCATGCACCTGGAACCTTTCATTCAAAAAGTCTGGCCTGGAAGCCCAGGAGATAGCAGCACTCTGGTCAGAAAGTGGGGCCCAGAGAGAGGAAGCCACCGCATGTCACTGCAAAGGAGCAGGCAGAGCCAGGCGAAACTGTCACCACGACGCATTCTCCAGGGACCAGCTGCGTGTGCCACTCCTCCGGATGTGCAGGACCTAGGATTCCAAAGGAAGCACAGGGCAGGGCAGGGGCTTGCTGACTTCCACTGTGTGTTCCCTACGCCGGCTTCTTCCCTGCACTGTGACCTAATCCTCATAGACCCCCAGGCCCAGGATCTTTATCACTGTCCTCTTTTAGGCACGGAGAAGTTAAGTGATTTGGCTCAAGTGACAGGGCTCAGAAGTGGCAAAGCTGGGAGTTTAACCCAGTGCCAGAGTCCATTCACTGGGTGGACAGCAGTGGAGCTGCTTGACATTCGCTCATCCCTCTGGCTCCTTCTTGGTGTCTCTGGAGGAGGACAGCCCGTCCACATGCACAGCGGGTGTGAGCTTCAGGGATGGGGAGAGGAGACCTCTCAAGACCTGTGGTCTTGCAGGTTTCTCTTAACCCTGCACTGGTGGCCATGATGCTCTGCCAGAACAGATCAGACACAAGAGGGCTTGACCCAGGGCCCAGATGCAGTAAGCAAAAGCTCCATTACTGAGCATGCATGTGTGAGTTTGCATGTGTGTGTGCACTTGCACAGGTGTGTCCATGTACACAGGCGTGTGTGTGCGTGTGCGCGTGTGTGTGTGTGTGTGAGTGAGTGAAGCGTGTGTGTGTGAGTGAGTGAATTCCTCTTCCTCACTGCTGATGGAGCATCCCTCCTAGCACCCATGGCAGCCAGGGACACTGATGGCCTTTTCGGGGTCTCTCTCCAGGTTGTCAAGGGATCATCGAGGACGTGGTGCTGCTGGGTGCGCCAGTAGAAGGAGACCCCAAGCACTGGGAGCCGTTCCGGAAGGTGGTGTCTGGGAGGATCGTCAATGGCTACTCCAGGTCTGTCCTCGCGTGTGCCAGTGGGCCACCACCCAGTGTGCCGGGCCCTGTGTTGGCAGTGAGTGTCTGAGGCCTATCCTGGAAGACCCCAGGAGCCGGCAGGCACTGGTGTGTCAGGAGCAGGGCAGGACTGCGTGTTCTGATGTGGGAAGCGCCCACCCCCACAGGATGGCGGACAACAGGGGGAGCACCCTAAAGAGGATGTCCCTGTGTCAGGCCTGAGGCCTCTTGCAGGTTGAGAGGACAGGCTGGGGTGGCTCAGCGCGATTGGGGCTGGGGGAAGAGGGGACACGAGGCATGCGTACGGTGCCCCAAACTCGAGGTCTGAGGGTGACACTGACAGCTCTGGGGTTCGCTGCTGACAGTGGAGGAGGGGTGGCCAAGCTGTCAGAGCACTGGGCCAGGGCAGCAGGACAGGTGGCTGCCACAAGGGGCAGCCAGTAGCCAGCCGGTGGGACAAGAGGGGGAGAAAGAGGGGGAGGCCTGCCAGCCACAGGGCTGGAAAGGAAGCAGCCCTCCTTTGGGGTCTGAGAAGGATGACTTGAGGGGACCCCCAGACTGTCACAGTGCGATGTTCCCCCGGATGGTGGGAGCAGAGGGAAGATGACACCCACCCCAGAGCTCCCAGGGGATTGGCCTGAGAGATGTGCTTTCTGCACGGCCTCTGGGTGAAGCCAAGAGCAGGTGACAGTTTAAAAGCGCATGACTCCAAGCCACACATGCCTGGGTTCTGTGGCTGCCCTCAGTGGCTTCTTTAGTAAAAGAGAGATAACAGTGACAAGTCCCCTGAGGGTGACAGCAGCGGCTGAACAGTTCTCAAAGGGGCGCATAGTAGGTCCATAAATGACAGGCCGTGTTAGTGTCTATGATTATTTATTTTATCATCATCATCCAGCACTGGGAATAATCATCCAGCGAACTCCTAGTGAGCACCAGCCTCATGCCAGACGCCATGGTGGGGACAGAGCAGGGAAGGAGACCCCACCCCGTCTTATGAAACCTGGCATCCAGCGGGAATGACAGGCGGGGACTCAGGCTACCCCAGACGGGCACACAGAAGCTTGTCGGTGACACCAAAACCCAAGAGGCTCTGGAAACGGCAACCTGTTTTTCTAAGTATAATGCAGACTCATTCAGTGACAGACATACCCAGAACAGATGAAACCATGGGCTCATGGGCTGGGTGCCCAGAGGCCACCCCAAACCTTGCAAGAATATTCTGTGATACCCAGGCCCCAGACCGGCTGACTTTGGTGAAATCCAAAACATGAATTCGGAAATACAATAGGTTCCCCAAGGAGCCCACATTTTGGGGTCATTGCCACAAAAGCACAGGATGCTGACCAGTCATTCTGAGAACGTGACGCTAAAGGATAATTTGGCTTTCAAGAAACAGTGGGGGTTGGGTGATTAGTGGCAGATTAGTGGCAGCAAAGCTTTTATGGGAAGTGACTGGCTCCATCGACACAACTTCAAAAATTACAATTAAAAAAACAATCAGGAAGCACTGAGCAAGGCTACGGAGCTGGCCTTGTCACCTTTTGGTGACAGCTGAAGCAGAGGGACAGACAGGGGAGGTCATTCGGCAGGCAAAGCACTAGGTCCCTGGTCCCGAGGAATTGATTTCAGGGTGGGAGAAGGAAGCTGCAGCCTGGGGTGAAGAGCACCTCAAAAGCGTTCAACAGGCCAGGCTCTCGGGTGCTCACCTGTAGTCCAAGCTACAGAAGCAGGAGAATGACCAATGCCAGGTCAATTTAGCAAGACCCTGTCTCAAAACAGAAAGTAGAAAAGTCTGGCGGTATAGCTTAGTGGTAGAGAGGCCCGGGTTCCACCCCCAGCACTGAAGGAAAAAGGAAAGAGAGCATCCAAAGAGCCAGATACCGTGGTGCACACCTGTAATCCCAGCACTTGGGAGGCTGAGGCAGGAGGATTATTTGTTTGAGGCCAGGAGTTCAAGACCAGCCTGACCAACAAAGCACTTTACAACATAGCTCAAAAAAAAAAAAATCCCACAACTATGCCCAAGGCCTTATGCCAGGCATGAGAATGCAAAGGCAAACAAGAGGAGAGGAGTTCACAGCCCCTGGAAAGGACACATATGGAAACACAGGTTTTTTTGTTTTTGTTTTTTTTTAAAGAATAAAAGAAGGATAACATAATAATAGGGGGCACTTAGCAAATTACAGACAAAATGGTAGGAAATTATCAATGGTTATCGTTTTACATATTATTGTCTACAAAATAGTTTCTCAGGAAAACAAATAGACAAATAATAGTGAGTTACAGACAAAAGAGGTAGGATATTATCAAGAGTTGTTGTACTATACTTTGGTATCTTCAAAGTGGCTTCTAAAGAAAATAAATGAAGCTATACATGAGTGACCTATTGAAAAATCATTAACTATTCTCAGTGGTTGTTGTAGGAAACACATAATAATAAACATACATCCATTTATGAAATAGGATAGGAACATTACAAACTTTACACAGTTATGGATAGATTAGTAGGAAAATATCAATGGCTGCTGTAATACGTGGTGGTATCTTCAGAGTGGTTTCTCAGGAAGACAGAGATATGCAAGAGGGACCTATTAAGTAGTTACAGCCTAAGGGTTGTCAAAAATAGCATATTACCTCCTCACCAGTGACTCCTTTCACTGAGGTATGATGGCTGGAAGGAAGGCCAGGATTGAAAAGAAGGACCGAGAGACTTGCACCTGTGTCTAGCAACAGGCTGTTTTCTTGTTCCTCCATAGTCATGATTACCCAGGGCTCCTCGATGGAGATGACGGTCCGGCCAGAGGGAGAAGGCAGACCATGTCCCAAGCCCTCTCATTCCTGTTGGAGTAACTGGTAGCATGGGTCTGAGCTCTGGGGCCTCCACCTCAGAGGGCAGACCGATCTCCAGTGGTCACCTTTGCATTCAGGGCATGGCCCATGGGGCCTCTTAGGGCAGTTCCTCTTGAGGTGGCCTGGCTTTTAACAGTGGTAGCAGATGAATGCAGTTGTCGAGTTCTTCTTGGAGCCCCGGGAATCAGACCTGGGATCTGTTTCTCTTAGTGGTGCAGCAAAAGCAGCTGCTTTTTCTCAGTCTCTTTGTTTTCTCTCCTTGGTCTCCTCATCATCATGGCTATAGAATACTGAGGAGGCAATTCTTACTAACATCTCAAGTGAGCTATCTGGGGCGAAAGCCATTCTTTGTAGCTTTTTCTCTCCAGCTTCCCATTGCTTTGGGACCCCACAACCAGTTAGTGTCCTCTCCCCAACTGTCAGCACAGGCAGCAGGAATCCTGCTGCAGACTTCTCCAGAGCTCCACCACAGCCTGTACTGTCAGGGGAAGAATGGCTTCCAATGAGTCTCTGCAAGTATTGTGCAAGGTCCTCCTGGTTTACAGCTTCCAAGCGGCTCTGGGGACCCCAGTCCACAGGACCTCTGACTCCGTGGGCTTGGTCTGCATTCTCATGTTCTCTGAGTCCTTGTTCAGCAGCTGCTCCTCTGCTGACTCTGTACCTTTCTGGTTCCCAATGGCAGGAGCAAGAGTGGCCCGTTGTATGGCATGCATTCCCAGGGGTTGTTCAAAGTTTCAATGATTCACACACATCCGTGGGTGGGCAACTGCTGTCGGTGCATTGCGGGCCAATTGTGTCACTGTTTCTCTGTGTCATGATAGATCTCAATTGAGCGGCGGCGGCGGCCCGGCCTAAGGGCCGGCGCGCAATAGCGCTCGCCGCTGCATGGCCCACCCTCCGGGAGCCGGTAGGCAGGAGGAAACACAGGTTAAAAAAAAAAAAAAAAAAAAAACTAAAAATGTCATAAGGCAATATTCAGGTGAGGGGAATTAGAGTCTACCACCTGCCAGGCCTTGTCTTTGTTGTAATTATCTCCTTCCATCTTCCCAAAACCTTGTGGTGTTAGTGTTATTAACCCCATTTCACAGACGATGAAACTGAGGCGACATCACCGGCCCAAGCTCAAGCCAGGAGGAACATATTTCTTTCAGGCCATTCTGATTACTTTGGAAGAGACCATCGGGCCTCTGAGAGTTCCCCTCCCTTCCCGGACAGGACTTCCATAGGACCTTCGAGGGGTATAGGTCAGTGGTGGCCTGGGTTCAATCCCCTGTACCAAAAAAAATCACAAAGATCAAACTGCTTTGCTTCCTCAGGCCCTAAGGGAGCGCATCTTATGTGTAGGCCCTGGGGACTGCTTTAGTTATCCTCAAACTAGGCGTCATTGCCACAAAAGCACAGGATGCTGACCAGTCATTCAGAGAAGGTGATGCTAAAGGATAATTTGGCTTTCAAGAAACAGTGGGGGTTGGGTGATCACCCAACTTGCAGCTTTAGTCTCTTTTATCTCCCTCTATTCTCCCTGACATTGAACAAAACAGACCGAAGTCCCCACCCTTGTGGAGTTTACATTCAGATTTTAGTCATCAATAATTTACAATGCAACTGTCACACCACCGTCTGTGAGTGGATTCCTACACTTTGAATCATGCATTGTAAAATTTTCATCCCAAGAGGTATTTTTTTTGTCTTCCTCCCTTGTTAGTAACTAGTGTTTGCTCAGATGAGGCCGGTTAACTCTGATTTAATCTCAGCCATCCAAAGCTAACTAGAATTGATTTGCAAAGCTTTTATGATTTGGATGATTTGACCCATGCCGATAGTCTAGTATCGGCCAGGCGTGGTGGCGCATGCCTGTAGTCCCAGCACTCGGGAGGCACAGGCAGGAGGATCACTATGAGCTCGAGGCCAGCCTGGGCTACACAGTGAGATCCTGTTTCAAAAAACAAAACAAAAAATCTAGTATCCCAGTAGCTCAAAGCTAGAGATGATTTATAGTCCTGCATGAAGGACATTAACCAGAACATAGGAGTGTGGCCAATCAGTTTGTTGTCACATCACTCATATTCTAAACTGAGTCTTAGAATCAGGATATGGTCAAAAGAACAAACAAAAGACATAGAGCCACAATACATAAATAGCTTGTGCAAATCAATAAGAAAAAATCTAATAAGAAAATGACCAAAGAATATTGACACACATAGAATAAATACAAAGAGTTGGTAAACTGTTGAAAAGCTACCCAGCCTCTTCTTTAATGACGTATACAAAGGATCATTGCAGCTTTTTTGTTTGTTTGTTTTTTCTTTTTGAGACAAGGTCTCACTGTGTAGCCCAGGCTGGCCTCAAACTCATGGTGATCCTTCTGCCTCAGCCTCCTGAGTGCTGGGATTTTAGGTGTGTGCCACCACACCCAGCTTGCAGCTTTATTTATAATTAGAATGTTTAAACAACCTAGATGGCCATAAACAGGTACAGTTAAGGGTCTGTCTTAGTTACTTTTCTCATTGCTGAGACAAAATATCCAACACCCAAAGTTAGAAGAGGAAAAGTTCATTTGGCTCACAGTTTGTAGAGGTTCAGTCCATAGTCGGCTGGCTCCAAGGCAGAGAGGCATCACAGAGGAGAAACAGTCCACGGCAAACAGGCAGGCAGCAAGCTACAAGCAACAACCAACGACCCTCTTTCTGTCCCTTATATTTTATCCAGGCTACACATCCTTAAGACAGGTAACACTCACACCCAGGGTGGGGAACCCTTAATCCTACCCAGAACTATGCCAAACCAACCAGTGCACTGATTTAGCAATCACACACTCTGGATCTCAGCATCACACACTCCAGATTTAACCACCTTGCTCCACCTAGGACTGCGTGAGGCTTTAGGGGGACATCTAGACACAAGCCATAACAGGGAGAGAAGGCAAGTACAGTAGTTTATACTGTGGTCCCATTTGGGTTTAGGAGGGAAAACATCTCTGCATGTGCACATGTGTGCCTGTGGGTGTCCACACACGCACAGTCAGGCTCTGGAGAACCACTAGAACAGTAACAGGGACTCCCTAGGGAGTGGACAGAGATGAAGCAGGCTGTAATGGAGGCTTTGATTTTTTTTAAGTAAGCATAGGTTTAAAAAGAATAGACCAGATGTAGTGGCACACACCTGTAACATGAGCAGGTGGGAGGCTGAGGCAGGAGGATTGCCCCAAGTTCAAGGCCAACCTGGGCTACATAGTGAGTTCAAGGCCACCCTAAACTACATGGTGAGACCCTGTCTCAAAAAATTAAAAATAGAAGAAAGAGGTAAAGAAAGAGGAAGAAGAGAAGGGGGAAAGGGAGGGGAAGGAGCGGGGAGGAGAAGGAGAAGGAGGAGAAAAATCAAAAGAATGGACAAAGACTTTGATGCCCAGGGAAGATGATGAAGGGGAAGGGCTGCCACTCAGTAGGTGCCCAGTAAGTGACAGACAGCAGCTGTAATATTTATTGCGGGGCACAGTCATGCACCACGTGATTTTTTTCGTACTTTTTGTAAACAAGCAGGGGGGGAAGCATTAAAACTGCATGTGTGCCATACGAAAGCAGCGGAATCTTATTAAACCCATCTGTTCTGTTGGGAGCCTGAGGCTAATAAGCTTGGTTTTCAATTATTTTATGAAACCCTAGGCGGTATAATTAAGCACCAGCCCAGAGCTCTGATTCTTGGTCCCAAAGGTCTTTTAGTTGCTGTGAACTTCAACTTGGGGCAGGAGGGAAAGGGGCTCAGGTCAGCACGACCAAGTCTGCACCGACTGGTTTTTTGTTGTTGTTGTTGTTTTGGTTTTTTGGTACCAGGGATCGAACTCAGGATCTTGTGGTTGCCAGGCAGGCGCTTATGCCGCTGAGCTATATCCCCGGCCCTGAGGTGCTGATAAATGTGCGATTTCAGCACTCTTCGCAGACCCAGTCACTGTCTCCGGCCTCTCATGGGCCCCGGGTTGAGGGGTACTGCACCCTGTCCCCCCCCTCCCCATGGGAAGCTGGGAGAGGGGACAGAGATTTGCCCAGGACCAAAGGCAAGGCCAGGCTCAGACCAGGAGATAGCGGTGACCAGAGGGCAGTCCTGGCCTGCCCTAAAAGGAAAGACAAACAATCCAGGGAGCTGCACAGAGGAGGACTTGGGGTGAACATCACAAAAGGAACAGGTCCAGCCACCACACCAGGGCTGAAGGAATGACAGTACAGGTGCAGAGGCTGGGGCGCTCGCTGAGCGGGTGATATCCAAGCTGAGTCAGAAGGATGTATGTGAGACCCCATCAGAGACGGGACGCGTTGGCCAAGCCATCGAGGGCCCTGCCTGGGAGCTAACAGTCATGCCTGAGACTTGCTGAGCAGCTGTGTATACATCTCAGCTAACACTCGCACATCTCTGGGGGCTAAGGTACATTGAGGAGACGGAGACTGAGAGAAGTCAAGCAGCTTGCCCAAGGTCACACAGCTCTAACGGACAAGACAGGATTTGAGCCTGGCTTGTGTGGGCCACAGCCAGAAGGAGAAAGGTTTTGAACGCCAGTGAAGGCCCTGCGGTCTGCCCAGCGCAGTAGAGAGGGTGCTGAACCTTTGACATGTATTCTTGCTCTATCCTTCAGTGTATATAAACACATACGGGTAATTAACATATCAAGTACTGATGACAACAGAAATAACAGGGCAGGAAGGTGCCGACTTTGCTTATTTACATACAGATCAGAGACATTTAAAGCCCTGCTTGCATCCAGGATTCGACACGGGTCGTGTGAGGAGGTCAGACATCTGACCCCAGACCGTCTCCCTCCTCCCCGGAGCTGTCTGCTCCTAGAAGCACCACTTGCCTCTTCTCCCTTAAGATCCTCATCGGGACTGCAAGCGTTGTTCCCTGGCGGGTTACAGGGTTATCGTGAAGAGGTGGGGCGCTATGGTCAGTTCTAAGGGCAAGGCTGAGGTCGGATGGGTGTGTTAGGAAGGCCGCAGTGGCTGAGAGGGGGCGGCCCGGAGCAGGGAGAGGGAAAAGGAGGCTGTGGCTTGCCTTCATGGGGCGGGACGGGCCCTACCCCCTCTCAGCACCTCAGCTGGAACAGAAGGGATGGGTAGTGGAGTGTGGGGAGGACTAAGAGTCAACAGGCCTGAGGCAGGCGCGGTGGTGTCTTCTGTTATCCTGGCACACTGCGAGGGAGGCTGAAGCAGGAAGGTCGCAAGTTTGAGCCCACTGTGAGCAACTTAGCATTTAGGGAGATCTGTCTCAAAATAAAAAGTTGACACGGGCTCAGTGTAAAGGCCTTGGGTTCAATCTACACTACCACCAAAAAAAAAAAACCAGGATCGCAGGCAGCCTGAGGTCTCCCAGCCACTTTAACCTGCCCCTCCAACACACAGGGAGGGAAAGGTCTTTTTCCTCGCACGAGATGGGGGTGCGCATGCGCGGACTTGAGGGGCACGGCCCACATGCCCCGCAGGTGACTGCCTACTTCCCTGGGGACAAGGTTCAGGAGGCCAAGGGAGAGGACATCTTATGAGACCCTTGCACGCTGCCCGGCAGAGATGGGTAGCAGGGTCGAGGTTGTGTCCTCTGGAGCGCGGAGGGCTGTGTTAGCTGCGGAGGGGCAGGGTAGTGGTCTCCGTGAGAGTAGACAAGGCCCACAACCTGCCCGGGCAGCCACCCCGGCCTCTGGAGAAGTGGCCATGGGCAGAAGGAACTGCAGGCTGGGCCAGGGCTGTTCTCGGAAGGCAGAGCTGGCCGTCCCGAGCTCCAGCCCTCCCACCCCGGCCCCTGTCCACAGGAAGACCCCGCGGCCTTTCTCTGCCCAGAGAGCCCGGCACCAGCTGCCTCTTCCAGGGGAGCATCTCCGCTGAGCGCATGCTCAGTACCGGAACGCTATCCAGCGCCCTCGCTCGTTCATTTGGTCTCCAGTCAGTGGGCAGAGCTGGGACGTGGCTGGATGGTAAAGCAGACGCATAGCATGCGTGAGGCTCTGGCCTCCATCCTTAGCATGGCCAAAAAAAAAAAAAGCCAGGCATGGTGGTTCACTCATAATCCCAGCACTAGGAGGCTGAGGCAGGAGGATGGAAAATTCAAGCCTAATTTGGATGGTTTAGTGACTTAGCAAGACCTGCCTCAAAATAAAATTAAGAGCTGGGGATGTAGTTCAGTGCACAGGCCCTAGTTCAATCCCCGGTACCACAAAAAAATTTAAAAATTACCTGTTCATTTAACTGGTATTACATGCCAGACAGTGCTCTTGGCCTCGGGGCCCCAGCAAGGACGAAACTCGGCAGCCTCAGTGGAGTTCCCACGGTGCGCGCGCACGCGCCCCTAGCCCCTGGCGTCATAACTGCCCCTCCCCCAGCTGCCTCCAAGTGTCACCACTTCTCCCAGGAACCAAGATCCTAGTTTCTCACGAAGACTGAAGTCTCACCAGGCTCCCCGGGGGACAGGCAGGGCCCAGCCTGACCTTGCTGAGACTGATGTCGCTCTGGTTCCCACCCACAGGGGAGACTGGCTGCTGAGCTTTGTGTACCGCACGTCGTCTGCACAGCTCCGCGTCGCCGGCCTGCAGCCCGTGCTGCTGCAGGACCGCAGGATGGAGAATGTGGACCTGTCCTTGGTGGTGAGCGTCGGCCTGGCCCGCCCCAGGCTCTGCCTTTGCCTGCTGTTGCGGGGGAGGGGGGCACTGTCCCGGAGGCAGGAAGGCGCCCAGGAGAACCATCTCTTCCTCTGGCCACACCCTGTCCCCAGCCCCCTGCACCTCCACTCTGAGCCGCACACACTCTTGTGCCCATTTCACAGCTGAGGAATTAGAAGAGGTCCAGACTCACAACTAGCAATTAACAGGACTGGATTGGAACCTGCAGGCCCACTTTCTGACCCCCACATTCCTGCCCTCCCTGGGTCCTCCACTGCAGTGCAGTCGGGCTTATCTGTTCTCCAAGGGCAACCAAGGGGAGCAGGGACTCAGGGTGGGGCTCAGGCAGAGGCACCTGACTGCCCTGCTTACAGCTTAAGCTGTAGAGCTGAGCCCAACATCAGGGGAGTTGATTTAAAATGGACATCCCTGCCAGGCATGGTGGTACATGCCAGTAATCCCAACACGCTGGGAGGCTGAGGCAGGAGGATTGCAAGTTCAAGCCCAGGCTGGGCAACTTAGTGTGACTCTGCCTCAAAATAAACAAAAGCTGGGGAGGTAGCTCAGTGTATAGGCTCAGGGTTCAGTCCGCAGTACCACAGACAAGTAAATAGAAACCTAGCATAGTGTGGCATCCCTATAATCCCAGTACTGAGGAAGCTGAGGCAGGAGGGTCACCATGAGTTCAAGCTCAGCCTGAACTACCTACTGAGGCCCTGCCTCAAAAAAAATTTTTTTAAAGGAAAAATCAAATGGTACAGCATGAACAATCTCTAGATCACATTTCAGGTGCAAAGGAACCGTGACGCCTTCCACCTGCTGTGGCAGGGAGGGGACCACCTCTGCTGGGCAGCAGTCCATCCCGCCTCAGCCCTCAGCTCTCATGTCCCCATTGTACAGGCAGTGCACTGAGACTTAGGAAACAAGCCAGGGAGCTGCCCAGGTCGCACTGCTAGAATGTGGCTGAGCCGGACTCAAACCCAGCTGTGAAGTCAGCAACTTTTCCCTGGCTCAGGGAAATTGATAAGCAGAGAGAGAGAGCTGCCTGGTGCCGGAGGGAAGGGCCCCGGGGCAGCTGTTCCCGAGGACCGACCTCCGCCCAGGGGAACGGTGGCAGGCGAGGGCTGGGAGGGTCAGGACTTCAGTTCCTGCTTCTCAGGAACTTGGCAGCTGTTGTGTCAGGTGCCGAGGGCTCCCTGGCAGAACCGGGTTCCTGCATCACAGTAGTTTGACCAGCACCCTTCCCCCTGACAGCAGACATGAAGGCCCCTCCCTGGGCACCCAGCGGGTGTCTGCCCCGCAGCAGGGGTGAAAGGACCTGGCTTCTCCCTTGTGCATCAGCAGCTGCTCCTACCACCTCAATTGTGTGTGCAGCTGGGCCCTGCGGGCCACCCGTACCCGTACCCACCCCGTACTGTGACCCCAACTGCCTGCCCGTCCTCAGAAACCTGACTGTACCTCTGTCAGTGACATAGAGGAATTGGGACAAAATACAAAGCCGAAGCTTCGCCTGAGACTGCTGCCCCCGAAGGCCACACCCACACCCCTGCCCGGAACCAGCAGGCCTCTCCGGCCACCTGCTGCCAGGCTGTACCAATTCATCCTCCCCTGCCTCTTTATACCCTCCGGGATCCACTCGCCCAGGCCTCACGCACCCGAGCAGCAGGGCTGAGCGCCCCTGGCCGGGCCTTCCCACCCACGGGGTGCTCTGGGGTTGCCAGACCGCCCACTCTGAGACTTCCCAGCACAGACCAGAGCTGCTGCTCTGCGCTCAGCTCTGTCCCTGTGCACCGGACACAGGAGACGTAAACCCCACATGCACCCCGCACACTCCTGACTTGCAGAGGGGAATGCTGGGAACTTCGAGGATGGGCTCAAGGCCAGTCTGGACTCGAACACAGGCCCGAGTCTGTGTTGTCTGCCTCTCTGTGGGATTGAGGGTCACAAGGCCAAGAAACCACAGATACAGTGATGCCTACCAAATAGCATCGAGGGCCCTGTGTGCTATCTGAGGGTCCCGCCCTGCATGGGGCAGTGGGAGAGGAGCTGTAGGCATTACCAGGAGTCTCCCTCTGCCAAAAGAAACAGCTCAAAAGGAGCAGCCGAAAGTTCCTCCTCGTGCCCCAAAGCCCTCGAATGATGCAGTTTCAGGGCTACAGGGTGCAGCTCAGCAGCAGCATGCTTGCCTAGCACACACAGGCCCTGGGTTCCATCCCCAGTACAAAAAAAAAAATTTTAAAAAAAAATCCTTCTACCCCAGGAAGCTATGGATGGGATAGGGTGGGAAGAGCACAGCCTTTGGCCTGGCTTAGACTCCCAGCTTAGCCGCTGGTATGCTAGCTGTGTGACCTTAGGCAAGTTACTTAATTTCTCTGTGCTTTTATTTTTTATGTATGGAAAGGTGGAGACCTTTGTCAGTAAGAAGCTTGGCACATAGTAGGTTCTCATTTAACCCGCCTTTCCTGCAGCCTCCACCGTCTTCTCTTCTTTGCCTTTGGGGCCAGTTGCTTCCAGACTTCCCGCCCCCCACAGTTGTCTAGGTGGCAGCCTCCCAGCTTCTGCCTAATAACAGCTCTTTATCACATTAGGAGCAGCCCAGAAGCGGTGCTTTCCTCCTCTGGGTAATTAGAGGTAATTAGCATGGCCTCCGGGCGGCCCTCCTGTTTACCTTGGAAACTTGATGGAGGAGAGGCAGCTGCCCGCTCCTTCCCGGAGCAGAGACCCACAGGCATGCAGGTTTCTGGGGACCTCAGCCCAGGGCAAGGCTCTCCCGTCTCAGCTGACATCTAGAGCTGAGCACAGTGCCTGGGCACCAACCGAACCCTTGGTACTGACAACGGCCAGAGCGAGCACGGACCAGGCCCTGCTCGGCACTCTGCTGGGATCTGCTTTGTGATCCCTGACGCCAGCCCTAACCCACCAGGCAGGGGTGAGCTGTAGGCTGCAGCAGGTAACAGCACCTGTGAGTTGTGGGTCTGCCGAACCTGCTTTAGGGCCTGCGCCCCTAACCAGCTGCAGCCTGGAGAGGCGGCTTCCCCTCTGCCAGGGAGCCTGTTCCGTGTATTATCAGCGAGTCCTCCCACGGGCCACATGGTGCAATCTTTTTCTTTTTAACTGTGATACTGGAGATTGAACCCAGAGCCTTCACACTGAGCCCTTTTTGTATTTTTTGAGACAGTCTCACTAAATTGCCCAGGTTGGGCTTGAATTTTTTGTCAAATGCCTCAGCCTCGGCCTCCCAGAGTGCTAGGTTTACAGACGGCCCCACCATGACCGCCTCACTGCTCCCACTTTAAGCCCAGGTTACCCCGTGTCCGCATGATGTGCGGGGTTGTCCAGAGAAACAAGGCTGTCACGAGTGTCCCCACCTTACTCGAGCTCCCGGCCTATCAGCAAGTCACTGGTGTAAGTAGGTGACTCTGAGGGTTTACTGAGGGCCGGCTCAGGTGCCACCGAGGCCATGGAGCCCCAGGAGCTTCCCGGCCACATGGGGCATCGAAAAAGGCTTCTCCACACTAGCACCCTAGGCAGCGAAGTCCAGCATGCATCCGAGCAACCAAGCTGAAATCTTCATCCAGTGGCAGCCACGTCAGAACCTTCCATGGCTCTCTTCCTGCCCACCTCACCCCTGTCACAGCTGTGTCCACTGTCACAACTCAGACAGCAGCTTCTCCCTCCTGAGTCGGTGCAGAATGGCAGCCCAGGCTCTGGGCTTGGCAGAGGGGGCTGGAGCTGTGTGTTCAGGGATAGCTGCATGGTAGAATTCCTATCTGGAGCCAGCAGTACCAAGCAGCGGCCAACACCTCCCTTTCTCCCTGACCTGTTTCCATTCAGCCCTGGCCCTGGCCTTTCACCCACATTGTAAGGGTGTAAGGAGACCGTTTTAGTTACTTTTTCATTGTTGGGACAAAATACCCAACACCCACAAGTTAAAGGAGGAGAGGCTTATTTTAGCTCACAGTTTGCAGAGGTTTCAGCCTGTATTCCGCTGGGCCCAAGGCACAGCACCATGGCTGAGGAGGAACAGTCCATGGCAGGCAGCAGGACTTGTGGACCCACCTGGTAAACTAGTTCAAGCCCAGCCTGGGAAACTTAGCAATTTAGCAAGACCCTGTCTCAAAATTTATTAAAAAAAAAAAAAAAAAAAAGTAAATTTTTTTTTTTTTTTTTTTTGAGACAGGGTCTCACTATAGTGTGTAGGTCAGGCTGGCCTTGAAAAAAAAAAAAAAAAAATTAAAAAGCTGAGATTGTAACTCAGTGTGAAGGCCCTGGGTTCAATCACAGGTACTACCAAAAATTTTTTAAGAAGGAAAGAAACCAGGGTGAGGGTATGTATATTTATGGAGTGTCTGCTACATGCCAGGTGCTGTACCTTGTGATGTGCATGTGTTATTTCTTCCTACCAGCACTTTGAGTTTGGACCTCACGAACTCAAAAAGGGTGCAAGTGTCTTTGCAGCACAAATTCAAGGTCGTGAGCCTCATTTTACAGATGGGGAAGCTGAGATTCAGGAGATCGTGAGAACTAGCCTGGTTCCCAGGAAGAGCCAGAGCCAGGACCAGGACCTGTTTTCTCAGAGTCCAAACGTAGGTTCTTTCTGGTGCCACACAGCTGCTATCTGTGCCTCGTCCTGCACAAGGGCCCTGGCCCCACCATGACCTCCATCCTGAGCCCTGGGACCCAAATAGCCACTTAGATGTGTGCACAACCATGTGTTTTCACAGAGAACTGTTTTAAAATGTTTGTGGGAAAGGAGGTGGACAGGTGAGAGAAAACAGCATAGCTATATAGAGAATCGTCTTTCTGTGTTCTTAAAAAGTCACTTAATTATCCAGTGTGATCTGTCACACCCATGGGAAGGCAGGTGCTACCAGGAAATCTTGGCGTGGCTTGCTGAGAGTCCCAGCGCCAGCTTCCCTGGAGTTTTCCTGCCCCCTTTGACCCACTCCCACAGTAATGGCGTTAATCTGTTTTCTGTCCTGACTGGCTTTTGAGTTCTTGACCCTTGTCTCAGCAAATAACAGAGTCTTGCTAAAACATTTTAAACGGGGATGTTTCTGTGGCGTGAAAGAAGACAGAGCTGCCAGTTTAAGGCTGGTTTGCGAGGGTTCAGCAGGGTTCAAAGGCCAAAATTCTATCTTGCTGCATACTCTGCCACCTATAGTGGGCCGACTCATGGCCCAGGATGGCTGCACAAGTTCTGGCCATCCCATTTGAATTCCAACCAGCAAGAAAGAGAAAATGGGCAGGCAAGGAGAGCGCTTCTCTTAAAAAGAATTCCAAGGAGTGTCACAGAATGTCACTTCCTCTCTGCCTCAGTCCTTTTGTGCTGCTACAAGAGAATACCTGAGATGGGGTAATTTACAATGAACAGAAATTTATTTGGCTTGTGGTTCTGGAGGCCAGGAGGTCCTATGGGTATGGCTGTAGCATCTGCTCTGGGCTTCTTGTCATATCATCCCATGATACAGGGTAAGAGGGCAGGAAGGGGTGAACTCCCTCACTTTTTTTTTCCATTACTGGAGAATTGAACCCAGGCCTTTGCACTGAGCCCTTTTATATTTTTTTGAGATGGGTTCTCACTAAGATGCTAAGTTAGCCAGGCTAGACTCAAACTTGCAGTCCTCTTGCCTTAGCCTCTCAGAGTGCTGAGGCTGGCACATGTGGCTGTGAATTCACTTTTACGACAAACCCACTCCTGTGATACATAGCCCGCTCTCACAATAATGACCTCAGGACTAGGGATTTAGCTCAGCGGCACAGCACCTGCCTGGCAAGCGTGAGGTCATGAGTTCGATTCCCGGCACCAGAACACAAACAAAAACAAAAAAACAATAATGACCTCAGCCCATCCATGAGGACACACCTCCACACCTCCTTGAGTCCCCATCTCTCAGTATGGTGGCACTGGGGGTGAGTTCCCAGTGCAGGACCTTTGAGGGACACATTCCAACCACAATCATCTCCTTGGCCAGAAACTAGGGAAACCCTCTCCATCTTTAATCAATTCTGAAACAGCTGTGCACTCTGGATTTGAGAGACATTGAGAGCTGGAGTCCTAGCATTGGTGGTCGGATGTCTGAAGATGCCAAGGGTGAGGTCCAAAGCTTTGCATCCGTCCTGACCTTTGCTCCCTGTCCCCTTGCAGGTCAGCGGCCACCTGGACTATGCCAAGCAGATGGATGTCATCCTGAAGGCTGTGGGCATCCGTACCAAGCCAGGCTGGGGCGAAAAGGGGCTTTTGCTGGCCCCGGGCAGCCAGTCCCAAGAGGAGCCTTGCCAGGCTGCAGCTGCCTCCTCAGCAGGCCAGATCTCCCCTCAGGATGGGCAAATCCAGGAGTCTGCACCTGGAGGCACCCCCACAGTGGCTGAGTCCCCTGACCCGAGCCACACCCAGACACCAGCAGAGTTGCACCAGTCTGACGGGGCCTCACTTCCTGGTGCTGTAGGCCCAGCAGAGAGCCCCCGTGTCTGCAGCCATGGCTTGGGCCCCAACCCACTAGGCTGCCCCGACTGTGCCCATGAGACCCAGGAGCTCTGCCCAGGGTTGGACTGACCCCAGCAGGGACCTGAACTGTCTTCCAGTTCTCTACGTGCAGCTCTCTCCTACCCACCCAGGCTCTGGTGAAGGTGGAGATGTCTACAAGTGCCTTTTCTGAGCTGAAAGAATGAGGATTGAAGAGGAGTTGAAGGAAGCAGAACTGGGTGGGGGTAAAATGTTGCCTCCCTGGGGAAGCAGAGGTAGACTCCTGCACGGTCAGGTGCTCCCTGCACTTCAGATCCCAGCTGTGAGGTCTGGCTGTCCCTCAGGGGGTCCAGGCAACCTCTGGGGCTAGAGTTAAGCCAGGTGTCTGCCCACTCTTCTATCCATGCTCCAGGGCTGCCCCCCACACATCCCACAGGCCCAGGTGCCAAGGGAGCAGCTTCCTCACTCTGCTCCTGGGAGATCCAATCAGGATCTGTCTTGTACAGCCATGCAGGTTGTGCACTGCACGGTACAGGGGCAGCAGCCACAAAGATGTGAAAGAGCCATGCCCTGAAGTTGTGCATCTCAGCAGGTGTGGATGTAGCTATGCAGGACAGGAAGGATAAGTGTGAGCCAGCATGTGGTGTATTGGGAGCCTGGTAACAATGGATTATACAGGGGAAGGATGTCCTGGCAGGAACAGGAGTGATGACAGTAATAAACAATGCCAGCAGCCACCGTGTATGAAGTACCTACCACATACCCAGTGTTTTTGTGATGACTGCAGAGCCCAAGATCCTAGGCACCTTGTCCACATCCACCATTCCCTTCCTCTTTGTGCCTCCCACTGTCCCTAGATGGCAAGGCCAGAGGTGACCCCCTCCCCTGCACCCAGGCAGAGGACATGTGGCCAGGCTCTGGGGAGGAGGGAGGAGAGCAGGAGGAATTAGCTCCAGAATGCAGGGGCTGGACCGTGTCTCCAGCACGTACGCGTTTGTTCATTCTTCAGCGTGTACACTACCCCGCTGCTTCTCATCCAGACCGCTCCTGTCTCACGTGGTAAGCTGAGCCCCAACTCAGGAAGTGATTTTGCTGAGGTCCCAAAGCAAAATAGGGGGAGAGTCCAGACCGGAAGCCAGGACACATGGGCCCAGTGTCTCTTCCCACTACGCCAGAGGCTTCTCAGGCCCCTGTGGCCCTTCCATAGAATCCAGTCCACACCATGGTCACTTTCTTTATCTTGTGTTTATTGGCAGCCCTGGCCGCATCCAGAGGGTCCCAGCAAGCACCGTGGCCCCCCTGCAGCCAGCAGCCAGGACCGAGTTGAGTCTGATCAGCACCAAGGAGAGCGCCAGGCCTCTGGTAGTTTGGCGGTTGATGGAACCTGGAGGCTTTAAGAAAAACCCCAATAGAGCAGGAAAATTAGGAACCAAGCGCCCACACCTCCTGCCCAAAGAGTCTACCTGCCTGCCTGATGCCCCACCCCACACCCGGGACAGTTCTCCAACTCTCCCCTGTGGACTCAAATGGCCAGCATTCCCGTCTCCCTCCCTGGCCCTGACAAAGGCTGGAAGCGGGCAAAATAAGGGGCTGGGTTTATCCCATTAGCTCTTCCCTTCCAGGTCCAGGGAAGCCCAGGATGCAGCAAAACCCATCCCTGATGTTGAAGGAGAAACTGCCATCTCTCCTCCTGCCCCGGAGAGTCAGCAGAGGCTGGGAGGGTCCCTGAGCAATGGGAGCCCCATCTGGCACCCAGAGAAAGAGTTGGGTGGTGGAAATCTGGACCTGGGAGGGTGGGCTCAGTGGTAGAGCACTGGACTAGTGTGCCCGAAACCCTGGGTTCCAGGTGAACTCAAGGCCAGCCTGAACTGCAGAGCGAGACCCTGTCTCAAAAAAAAAAAAAAGACAAAACCCTGGGTTCCATGTCCGGCATTGTAAGAGAAGAACAACAGTGGGAACGAATTGCCCTTCCTGGCCCACAGAGGTTATAACAATAGGCCACGCCATGTGCATTGTCCTAAGTCAACGCTACACAATGGCATTGTTACCCGCACTTTACCCCGAGACACGCTGAACTCAGAGAAATTAAGGAACCTGCGCCAGCCCCAGGGAGAGGAGGATGAGCAGAGGTCCAAAGCTGTGCTTTGCTGTGCTGCCATTCCCATCCTGGGGCTGGCAGGTCTGAAAAGCGTCCAGCAAGTCCTCCTTGGGGTTAGAGGGCCTCCCGGCCAGCACATCTCGAGCTGTATCACCGGGGACCTTGTTAACATACAATCCTGACTTGGCAGGTGTGAGGTGGGTGAGATGTGCACTTTGCACAAATGCCCAGGAGGTGAGGGGGTTGCTGATGGTCTGAGAACTGTACTTTCAGTAGCTAAGACTGGGCCACACATGAACCCATATCCATAGAAAAAGTGTTCCCTACCACTAGCCTGAGAGAAGGAGCAAAGGTCAGGATTGCTTTTAATCTAATCTGGACCAAGAGGTCCTGCGTCCCAGCTCCCACTCTACCCAGCATCCTGTACAGAAACTGCAACTTATCCTCCATGGCAGAGCATCTGCAGTGGGCTGCGCTCAAGCCGGCTGTCCTCCCTCCAGGTCAGGGGCCTGGAGCAGTGTGGGGAGCTGGCTCAGGGCATCCTCTGAAGCTCAGAAGGGGCTCAAGACACCTGCAGCTTCCTGGCCTTAGCCAAGACTTGACTCAGGCCCTCGGGGACTTGACCCCATCCAGACCAGCTCTCACTAGCCAGCTCCAAACCTGGTCAGTTCGTGGGGGTACTGAGTGGGTGCAGCCGCAGCTCGGGCTCTGCTGGATGGATGTCGAAGAAGTTGACCACAGCAGCGGGCCTGGTGGGTTGCGGGGGGTCCCGGGCGGCCTCTCCGGGAAGCAGCAGCTGGGCCGTGAGCTGCAGGCCAGAGGAGCCGCCCGAGTCTGAGTCTGAGGAGTCCGGAGGCAGCGGCAGTGGCATCACGTGCTGCAGGCTCAGTCCAGGCCGGGCACCGCTGTGAGAGGTCCGCATGGAGGGGGAGGCCAGGCTGACCCGGCGCTCCTGGGGGCAGTGGGGGCAGGGCAGGAACCTGCCCAGGGCCCGCTTGAAGTCCCGCATGAAGAGCGGGTAGATGATGGGGTTCATGGTGCTGTTACAGTACCCCAGCCATGTGAGGACGTCGAAGAGGCCCGGGGAGATGCAGTCACACACAGCCTGGGGGGACAGGATGTGTCAGGCCTGACCCCAGGCAGGGACCCTGACCACCCACCCAGAGTGGATGGAACCCATACACAAGCATGGGCACCGTGGGAGGTGGCCCACCCTCTCCCTCCCTGAACCTGGACTGGGGTGAGGCTTGGGGTCTCCCCGCCCAAGTCCTGGACTCATCTGTGGCTTCACCTGGACTATGTTGGCCACAAAGAAGGGCAGCCAGGTCACAAAGAACATGCCCAGAAGGATGCCCAGTGTCAGGCTGGCCTTCAAGGCCTTCCTGCTGTGCTTGGTGGCCAGACGCCTACTGTCCGCAGACTCCACCCCTGGCTGTGGGACCTTGGGCACCTGTAGAAAGGAAGGTCACATGCGTCAGCTGAGAAAGAGCCCTAGTCTGACCCTGATCCTAGCCACAGACTTAACTTCAACTGCTCTTCTAGACTGAGCTCTAGTCCCAGCGATGAACTGAGCCCTGATCCTGGCCCAGAACTTCACATAGAGCTCTAGGCAGAGCAGTGAGACAGAGCCACACTCCCCCAATCACAAATCAGACAGTTCAGAAGAAAAACCACGCCTTCGGAGTTAACCCTCAGCACAGACAGCGAGCCCCAGAACCTCCCAAAGCCTGTAGCACTCTGAACATTGCTACTAACAGTACTTGAAAAAGAGAAACTTCTGCTGCAGAGCTCACTGATTCTCTATATGATTTTCTTCATATTTTGGAATAACTGTTTTTGCCTGTGTGATTGCCTTCATGCTCCAGAAGTATCTGGGTTTGCTTTTGGTTTTGAGAATGTGTACACAAAGCCAATGGTTGAAATTAAATCTCTTACCAATTGCTAGGGATTCTAGGGATCTCGGCATTTTGCAACTCAATTACAATATGGACGGGCAGGTGTTTCCACTCGCCACAGTGAACTGAAAGCCGGGGAGAAGGGAGAAAGAAGCTGCCGCGAGGAGGACACGGGCACGGGAGGTCGGAGTTTGATTTGGCCTCCTGGCAAGCAGCAGATTCAACAGAGACTTTGAACTGATGATGCTGTAGCCCAGAAGGGGTTTTTTATCCACCTTTTTCTTTAAACTTCATAAGCCTTTTGAAGACCTAATGAAATCTACAAAAATCGCTCCCCGGAAAAACTAAAAGCTCATGAAATTTCCACAAAGACACAACCACTTTAAAAGTGCCACCCTTCCATGGAGTTCAGAGATCACCCTGAGGGCTCCAGTTGCTAGCATGGAGCCTTTAGAGGCCTCTGGAAGCTGGGACATGAGGCCCACCTCCCTTCCAGACAGAACCCTGACACCCTCCATAGGTCAGCCCCTGGGTTTCTCACCTTTATGTCATCATCAGTTTGGTTTTTTGGGGCATGGGGTATAGCTCAGCGGCACAAGCACCTGCCTGGCAAGCGCAAGGTCCTGAGTTCGAGATCCGGTACCAAAAAAAAAAGACTTTTTTTTTTCTACACCAAAGCAAGACCACCTACGTTTACAATTTGATTAAGTGTTGGTGTGTAAACTCCATCAAGAACCATGCAAGGGGTGCATGTGCTGCCTGGGAACACACTTGGGCCTTGAAACCAGGGATTTGCCCAGAACTTCCTAAACTGCATGAGAGCCCAACTCCTTCTGCCAGCAGCTCTGGCCTCTTCAGAGCAACACAGGACGTCAGGACCAAGGCTTTGACTCACCATGGCCTAGCTAGGGCTCTAGGGTTAGAGGACGTCCTCCTCCCCACCCCCACCAGACACACATCTGCTCCCAGAGGATGTCGGGAAGTGGAAAGGTTAGGAGGAGGCAGGAAGGGAACCAGATTCCCAGGCAACCCTCTGCAGATGGAAGCGGGGCAGAGTAGGCAAAGCCAAGATGTATTGATGCCAGGGAGCATCAAAGCCAGCACCCCCAGCCCTCTCTCAGCCCTTGCTCTCAGCTCTGCCGCTGCCGGCCCCGCCGCTGCCTCCGCCGTCTCAGCGCTGGTGCCCTTGTCCGCGGTGCTGAAACCCCAGCAGCAGGCTCTCCGCCCAAGGGACCAGGGCTTCTTGTTCTGGAATGGGGGTGCGGGAACGGGTGCCCCTCTATGTGTTTACCCAGATGAAATATAGTTCTACAAACATCAAGTGCAAAATCTAAGAAGAGTAGCCTAAGAGAGGCTCTAGATTTCTCGCTCTCTCTTGGTGGGGCAGCATTGTCCTTCTGCAAGAGCTGAACTTTGAAGACGGGCGATCTGGCTTCAAACCATGCCTCTACTCTTCCCTCCCTCTGTGATCTTGACAGACAGCGCCTATGTTCTTGTGTATAAAGAGAGAGAGATGAAGGCGTAGCTCACAGAGTCACTGTGAAGCGGTGGAAGGTGAAAGCACACACAGAATCTGACAGAGAGCAAATACACACAGCCATGATGCGGTGCAGGGATGTGGGAACGGAGCTGGGGTGGTCCTGAGCACCCTCGGGCGGCCTGTCCTTCCTTCTGCAGCAGCTCAGGCCTCCCCAGAACAGATCAAGATGTCAGGATCAGTGCTCTGACACGCTATGTAGTGGCTCAGTCCCTAGGGTTCGAACAGGGGCTCCCAAACCCGCCCCCCCCAGCCATGAACCAGAACCAGTCAGTGTCCTGTTAGGAATGGGCCACGCAGCGTAAGGTAAGTTGTGGGCAGGCAAAGCTCATCTGTATTGATATCCACTCCTGATCACTCAAATCACTACCTGAGCTCCACTTCCTGCCAGATCGACAGAAGCAACAATAAAAATAAAGCACACACTGTAGTAGAAATAAAGTACACAGTAAATGTGCATGCCTGTAACCCCAGCACTCAGGAGGCTGAGGCAGGAGGATCACTGTGAGTTGAAGGCCAGCCTGGACTATATAGTGAGAACTTGTCTCAAAAATAAATAATGTAATGCATGCAAATCATCCCCAAATGACCACCCAGATCAGTGGGAAAGTTCTCCCACAAAACTGGCCCCTAGGGCCAAAAAGACTGAGAGCTACTGGGTTAAAGATGCATCCCCCAAAACAAAACAAAAAAAAGATGCATCCCTTGCCCCACCTCCCACAAATGTCTGCTCCCAAGTCAGCAAGGAGAAAAGAGCACCCGCTTTCTCCCTCCTAATTTTCTCTTCTCTCACACGGAGCAGACTCGGTGTGGTACCTGCAGCCCTTGTGGCCAGCCAGCAGGAAGAGACTCCTGATTCCCCATGGGAACCCCAGTGGCCTGCTGCGCCTTCAGTGGGAGGAGACAGTCAGGTTTCCAGGAACCCTGCTGAGCCCTGGACCCAGACAGGAGCGAGGCCACGAGGCAGCCCCAGTGTTAGGCTCTGGGGAGCCCAGGCTGTGCGATCCAAGGCAGTCATCGGGGAAGGATGCGATTGAGCTGAGGGGCTCTGCTCTCCCAGAGAACAACCCTGGGGTTTCCTCCCCTCTTCTCCAGAAAGACTTGGCTGGAGAACACAGGCAAGGAAGAGGGCTCAAAAGCAAGGCTCAAAGAGAGCAGAAAAGCTTCCCAAAGTCACCCTGAGCCAAGGCAAGCCCTCACATCAAAGTCCAAGTGACCCCAAACCAGCACTGTCATCTCTATTTATTGACAGTCCCCAAGTCATTCAATCATTTTGAGAGGCAAGGAGTATGTTCCCCATTTTGCAGATGAGGCAACTGAGGCCCAGAAAGGCAGGAGTCACATAGCAGGAGAGAGCTGCATCAAGGATCTGGGCTTCTCTGACCCCCGGAAGCTGCACTCCTCCCACTTCACCACGTGGCTTCCACATTCCACACTGGCACCCCCAGTGGTAACTCCACCGCTGTCACCAAGAGGCCCTCAAGAGACAGAAGCCAGTGGCAGCCACCAGCCCGCAGCCTGTGGTCCAGCTGAAGCCAACACCCCCCTTCCGACTTCTGTCTCTCCTCACCACCTCATAGCACCTCGTGGCCACGTTCTGATGTCTATGTGTTCACAGCCGGTGGCAATGTCAAGAGGCCAGCTGCCTCAAGGACAGCGTGAATGTGCCCTCCAAGCCAGCAATTCCACATACAGACCCTGTGCTCAGAAAACCCTGTACACGTGGCACACCCAACGCTGTGTGCCTCGGCACTGGGTGATGGGAACAAACTGGAAACAGCCTAAATGTCCACCGAAAGACCACGGCACCCTCCCACTGCGGAATAGTTTGAGGGTGTCTTTAAAGAATGCATTGTTTGCCGGGTGTGGTGGCGCATGCCTATAATCCCAGCACTCGGGAGGCTGAGGCAGGAGGATCATTGCGAGGCCAGCCTGGGCTACAAAGTGAGCTCAAGGCCAGCCTGAGCTGCATACTGAGACCCTGTCTCAGAAAAAAACCAAAAAAAGCAAGAATGCATTGTTGGACTGGATGTGGAGGTGTATGCCTGTAATCCTAGCACTCTGGGAGGCTGAGGCAGAAGGACTGCAAATTCGAGCTCATCCTGGGCAAATTAGCAAGACAGTGTCTCAAAATAAAGAATAAAAGGGGGGCTGAGGAGGTAGCTCAGTACAAAGACCTTGGATTCAAGTCCCAGTGCCAAACACACACACACACACACACACACACACACACACACACACACAATGCATTGATCAGATAGATTTCCAAGGCATATTATTAAGTGATGCTGGCGAGTAACAAAGCAATATTCAATATGATTCTATTTGTTTAAAAATTACACAAAATGCTATTTCTTTAGGTATTGATGCAAACATACAGAAGGACGGGGCAGGAGCATGCTATAAATTGATAGGAGTGCCTCCGGTAATGGAAGGAATTAATAGAATCTTTTACTTTATTTTTGAATTTTTTTTTTTTGAGACAGTCCCACTGTGTAGTCCAGGCTGGCCTTAAACTCACCATGTAGCCCAGGTTGGCCTCAAATTCACAGCAACCCTCCTGCCTCAGCCTCCCAAGTGCTGGAACTACAGATGTGCACCACCACGCCCAACTTGGATGTGTATTTTAAAGTGTGCTTACTGAGCTGTGGATGTAGCTCAGTGGGAAGGCATTTGCCTGGCATGGGCAAGGTCCCAAGTTCAATCCCTAATACAGCAAAAAATAAAAGAGTATTTATGTGTTCCCTTGTGTCATCTAAAACATTCACAATCATCTCCTAACAGTGTGAGGGTTACAACACAGACCGGAGCCGCACTGCCTGGCTTCAAAACTTGGCTCCTTCAATAACTAGCTGCGTGGCACCAGGGTGCAGCTCAGCAGCATAGCGCCTGCCTGGCAAGAGTGAGGTCATGAGTTTGATTTCCAGTACCAAACCAAACAAAACAAAACAAAAAAAACTAGCTGCGGACTTTACCCCTGGTGGACAGGGTGGGGAAATGACACATTCAGGGTGATCCAGTTGTGATGCGAAATAGGCAGGACATGAACCATGAACAGCTGGACACCAAGAAGCCTGGGCCCAGGAGCACCAGGCCCCAGGCTCAGGGCAGTGGCCAAGCCCACCCGCTTGGCACAGCCTCTCCGCCAGCCTTTCCCAGCTCTGGCCCTGCCACCCCCGAGCAGATATTTCTGTGATCTCAGCCTCCTCCTCTGAGGAGGAGGAGGAGGAGGGGACAGGGATGGGAGAGAAGATCACTAAGGTAAAAGGCACACTTGGGTGAAGGGGGAGGAGGAGAGAGTGACGGGTGGGGGAGGGGACGGCGGGGGTGCAGGAGGAAGAGCTCGGGAGAGCCGAGAGCTGTGAGGGAGGGAGAGAAGAGCAGGCACAGAGAGGTGCGGGCAGGAACCAGAGATGCAGGAAGGGAGGAGGAGGAGGCAGAGCCTGGGGAGGAGGAAGAGGCTGGGAGGCAGCAAGGAGCTCCTAGCTGGTCCTTCCCGCTACTGTCCATCAGGCTGGGCACCCGTGCTACCCACAGTGCTGCCAAGGATGCCCTTAGCCCTGCAGAATCACCCAAGGCTGACAGCCCCCAACATTCGGGCATCACGTTCTAGCACACATCCCCCTGCCCTGGCAGCGGCTCACGGGAGCACCACTCCCCAGCCCACTGCCCACCCTGACCTTCCCCGCAGCCCCAGCTCTACGTACAGCCCTCCTCCCAGCCCTGGGGACACCGGAAGCCCCAGTGGAGCCAACGGCCAGCCAGGGGGGTTTTCAGAGCCCGTGTTCCTACACAGGCAGATGGAGGGGTGATACCATCCTGACCAGGTCCCATGTCCCCGCCTCCAGGGGATCCAGGGCCTTAGGGACCTGTCCCAGCTCCCTACCCTCTGGGAAAGGGACAAAGGGTTCAGTGGGTTGAGCACAGGAAGAAAAGGGTCTGGGGTACCCCAAGTTTTATTCATTCCCATTGGTTAAGCACACACACACACACACACACACACCCTAGAATGGAAGTTGTTGGCCTCGGCAGGCCCGGCTCGGATGGAGAAAAGGGCCATGACCCAAGAGGGCTAAGCAGAGGCGGCTTCCCACATACCAAGTCCCCAGAGGCGGGCAACGCACCAGACGCGAGGGAGAGCAGCGCAGAAGGCTGGCTTAGGCACCATGTGTCGGGGAGCGAGGACAGGCTCCAAGCCTGACTCTTCTCATCTGCATCCAGAGAAGGGCTCTGTGGAGGGTGGGGAACTGGAAGACGCATCTCTGGTTCAAGAGGCCCATGGGGCCGCTGCCTCCAAGGCAGGGTGCTGGCCTTGAAGCCCAGAAGGTGTCCCCTACCTTTGGTTTTAGGGCTCACTGTGACTTCATTGCCTAAGCCCTCAGTGAGCAGATGTGGAATGTCCCCCGGCCCATGAGGCTCCCCAAAGCACCACAACCCTCTTGAGGGCAAGGGCGGCACTTCCTGATCCGCGCTGGTCTCTCCCATCAGGACGCAGGAGCCACGAGAGCGGGGCCTCCCTGGCCTTGTTCATCACGCCGAATCCGCAGCCCAGAGCAGCCTCCTCATTCAGTTCACGCTGCTGAGCAAAGGAGCTCAAGTAACAAAAGCTGAGGCTCCAGCCCATGGGAGAACTGGTCCCAAAGGGAGTGGGAAAAGCAGCAATACGACTGGGGTGGATCCTGGGCCTGTAAAACTTTGTGTCCCTCATTCTCTCCACAGACACGGACTGAGCGCCTACGCTGTGCTGGGTGCAGATCTGGGAACGTGGCAGGACACACAAAGACAAGCTCCCATCCTCCCAGAGTCCAGAGGAAGTCAACAATCCATCAGCGGATGGACAACTAAATGACACGTTGGGAGTTTATAAAGGCTGCTCAGAGAAGCAACCCGGAAAACTAGGACTGGGCAGGTCCAGGGGAGGGTGGCAGTTACTACTCCTGATGAATGGAACAGGGAAGGAAACGAACAGAAGCTGGAAGGAAGAGATGGAAGTTCAGGGACAGCCTTGCAGACATGTGAAAGAAAGACACTCCGGGCAGAGAGAAGCATAGGTGCAAAGGTCCTGAGGTAGCAATGTGCTTCATGTACTTTAGGAACAGCAAGGAATCCAGTGTGGCTGAAAGACAAACAGAAGGGGTGTGGTGGAAAGGAAACCAGATAAGGAGAAGATGGCCAGGGGACAAGAGGTGCGTGGCTTCCGGAGTGGAGCGATGACACTACAGAGGGGCGTGTGGTTAAAAGGGAGCAAGAACAGAATCAGGAGGTCAGTTAGGAGATGACTGCAGTCAATCAATAAACCAGGCTCTGGTGAAAGGGCCCAGCCCAGGTGCACAGCAGTGGAGCGATGAGGCGCCCAGAGCCCCTACAGGTGTTAAGGCAGAGCTGAGAGGGCTGGCTGTGAGCTGGGAGACAGCGCGCCCAGGCTGCTTCCAGGGTTGCCGGTCTAAGCAACTGGAAGAGGAAGGTTGCCGTTTGCTGCGTGAGGAAGACCTCAAAACGAGGCCTGGGCCTGGGAAGCGGGGACGTCTGTGTGGGGCATGGCGAGCAAGCGGCCCCGCTGGACACCACTGCGTGCAGCTGGGGTCTCCCGTCATGAGGCAGGACCGAGTCGCTCCAGGAGTGAACGTGGGGAAATGTGCAGGCTGAGGATAGGGCCGCAGGGGGGCCGCGGCTGGACGCACAGATCAGGACCCAACAGAGGACACGCAAAAGGCACAGCGAAGTAAAAGGACACGGTGTGGTCTCCCTGGGCAGTGTTCTGAGAATGGCACCCCCGTGAGCAGCGCACCAGCTTTGACATCAGCCCGATCCGAGCCGGAACCTCATCTATCGGCTGTGCAACCCCGTGCAGGTCAAGTCACCTTTCTCTGAACCTCAGTTTCACCATCTGTCCCACAGGATGGTGGTGGCAGCGCGGGATGTCGGGGGGACTAAAAGGCCTAGCTTAGTGCACCACAGGCCATGAGACCGAGTCAGGAGGCTACAGCCGTGGCCCCCAGATCCCAAGGCCACCATTGCAGAGGCAGCCTGGAAGCAGCTCACTCACTCCCCAGGAAGAAAATCTGCTTCCCAGCAGCACCACTGGATCCAGACCTCTCCTCCCACCCCGAATTCACACAGAGCAGCCAACTTCTCACTGGTGCAAAGGAGAGAACAGAGGGGGCCTCCAGTGATAAATAGATGCCCCATAAAATAACAGCGTCACAGACAGTGTCAGCCCCCAAGCTGTCATCCAGCTCTTCTGATCAACCTCAAGAGAAAGTCTGTGTCAAGGTTACCTCGTTATTAACATCCCCTAACACTTAAAGAGAAACCAGGCCTTGGGCTAAGTCACACGGGTCATACTGAGGGGACATCAGTGATGCAGCTGGGATGTCTCCGAAATCATGTGTGTGATCACTTCCTACCTATGACAAGAAATATCAACTTTTCATTTCCACACTAGATCTTAGCCAAAAGGCGGAGATGCATAACTTTCCATTTGCAGAAGAGATACAAAGTTTTCTTTCTAAATAAATTCACAGAGATAGGGGTGGGGATTTAGCTCAGCGGCACAGCACCTGCCTAGCAAGCGCGACATCGTGAGTTTGATTCCCAGTACTGTAAAAAAAAAAAAAAAAAAAAAAAAAATTCACAGAGGTAAAAATATAAGTGAGTCCACCATGGTGGCACACACTTGTAATCGCAGCACCCAGGAAGCTGAGACAGGAGGATCCCTGTGAGTTCAGGGCCAGCCTGCACCACAGAGAGAGACCCTGTCTCAAAAAACAGACAAACTAAGCACAAGGTCCTAAGTTTGATTCCCGATACCAAAAAAAAAAAAAAAAAAAACAGACAAAAAAGAAAACCGAGAAAACTTTTTTTAATGCTAAATACGTAAGAGTTAAGCGGCTTGAGGTAGGGGTGGGAATAGAAGAGATTGAAAGGCAAATATCCTCCGTAACCTGAATGCCTAAACATGCCAAGGACGCAGGGAGTTTGGGATGTAGATCTCAATATGTGCAGGCCTGGCATATGCAAAGCCCTGGGTTTGCTCCCCAGGGCTGAAAATTTTTTAAATCTCTCTGCAGAATCCCAGGGCAACTCCTATTTATACTTAATGCAAGAGAGAGACCCCCACTCTGTGGAACTGTTGCGTGTGATCTGTCTGCAGCAGAACTCAAGCACCCACAGTAGTTCATTCACTTCATGGGTATCCTAGGCCTGTACAGAAAAGAACAAATGTTCTTTTGTATCAGAAAATTCACACAGGACAGAAACCTGTGCTGTCATCTCTTATGCTTAAGTCAGCTTAGGGAAAAATCAAGGAACTCATGAAAAACTGCAACAAACTGGGAATGCCTTATGGGGTAGGGGTACCTCACTGAACATTGAGAATAAAGTAAATCTTCATTGACCTAAAAGAAAAAAACAAGACAGGTGTGGTGGTGCACGCCTGTAATCCCAACACTCGGGAGGCTGAGGTAGGAGGATCACCACGCATTCCAGGCTGGCCTGGGCTACATAGTGAGGTCAAGGCCATCCTGAACTGTATAGTGAGGCCCTGCCTCAACACAAGCAAATAAATAAACAAAGAACCCAAGAAAGCAAGTGGATGATCTGGAGCAGCCATCCTGCCCTGAAACAGCAAATCCAGGTCACAGGCACCTGCTGGAACCCAAGAATGTTCTTGTGAACACAGGCAGAGGGATAAATGGGGCTGCAGCCAGGAACCCCTGTCCATCCCAGCCTCCTATGTATGGGGACAGGTGATGCTCTGGGCCTTACCGCTGGCCACAGCCAAATTCCCAAACATCCTATGGCTCCCAAGGCACCCACCATCGTCCAAGGGCCTCCTCCACAATGAGTCTGGTGACCTTCTCCAAATCCCCAGGGCTCAGACCTGGCCGGTCCACATGCCCTCCCCTCAGAGCACAGTGTGGCTTGGGTAGCAAGAGCAGCCACTCCACATATAGAGCGTGCAGAGCCTTGGGGCAGGAGTACCTTCCCTGTTCCCAAGTAACCACTGAGCACCTACTGTGTGCCTGGGGATCAAAACCGACTAGATACATGCAACCCCCGTGGAGCTTATATGTAAGTCAAGGAACCAGAATGACTAAGTTCACAAGGAATCGCGGGGTCGTGGGGAGAAATAACAGGGTGAGGGAGGCCAAAGAAGCTTCAGACAGGGCAGTCAGGGCCGTCCTGGCAATAAGGGAGACTGACAAGGAGCCAGGTGAGAGCGTTCCAGGCAGAGGGCACAGCCGACGCCAAGACCTTAGCACAGAAGCAAGCCTGGTGCTGCTGGAACTGTCTCAAGGGACCCGAGGCTGGTACAAAGCAAAAGGAGGGCAGGGAAGGAAGCGGGAGAGGCTGGCAGGGCTGTTTCCTGGGGCCACACTGGGAGACGGTTTTCTCCTTTTGAGTGCAGTGGGGGTTTGTGTCAAGGGAGTACCATGATCGATTTTTTTAACTGCTCTGATTCCTGTACAGAAAATGGACAGTAGTGGTCCCGAATGGACGCCAAACAGCCTGCAGACGTCTATCAAAGGCTCGCAGCTGACCAGTGACTATGGTTTGGGTGAGAGAGGTGGCAGTGGTGAGGGCACCTGTTTAGGAGGCAGAAACAAAAGGCCTTCGGGAGGAGCGGCAGGACCATGAGGGAGAGACCTTCTTCCCAAGTTCCTGCGTGGGATGCTGAGACGGCCTCAAGCCCAAGAGGGAAGACCACGAAGGAGCTACTGGGGGGAGTTGGGCCGTCCTAAGTTCCCTGCCACACTTGTTAGCTTCCTGACTTGTGGAACTGCCCCATGAACAGCCAGGCACTAAGTGTGGGGCTCAGAAAGGTGGGAGCTAGAATAACCCCAGGGCTCATCGCAAAGAGTTTACCTAGAGGTAGGCGCCCAAAGGCTTCTCACTCCTGAATCCCACAGTCTGGGTCTCCCAGGGCACCCCGGTTACCTGCAGTGTTTCCAAGGCCTGGCCGGCTGTGCCGGTAGTGAGGGAGGCCACCTGCACGGCCTGCTTGCGGGCAGCCAGCAGAATCCTGCAGTAGGTGAAGCAGATGGCACCCGAGGGCAAGAAGAAGGTGAGGCCCGACGCCACAAGGACAAAGGGCAGGCTGGCCAACAGGCGGCACTCGCCCGGGGCAGGTGCCCGAGGGTAGCCCAGTTGATGCCAGCCCAGCAGCAACGGCAGGAAGGAGGCCAGAGCGGCGAGGCTCCAGGCGCCCAGGACGAGGGCCAGGGCGCGCGAGGGCGTCATGCGCAGCTTGTAGCGCAGCGGCGACAGGATGAGCAGGTAGCGGTCCAGGCTGATGAGGCAGAGGTTGAGGATGGAGGCGCTGCAGCACATCACGTCGAAGGCGGCCCAGAGCAGGCAGAGGCTGCGCGCCAGCACCCAGCGCCCGTACAGCACGTTCAGCATGGCCGGGGGCATCACCACCAGCCCCACCATCAGGTCCGACGTGAAGAGCGACACCAGGAAGAAGTTAGACGTGTTGCGCAGCGCCGGCTGCGTGCAGATGAGCGCGATGAGGAGCAGGTTGGCCGCCGCCGTGAGCGCGATGACCACGCACAGCGCGGCCGCCACCCAGCCGCTGCCCCCCGGAGCCGCCGGCGGGCCGGACCCCCAGGCCGAGGCGCTGTGGTTGGCAGGGCCCGGCTCGGGGACCATGGGGACAGAGGATGAGGGCCAGGGACGTGACAGGGTGGGCGGGGAGCAGCTGAGCCCCCGCAGGAGGGAAGCCGGGTGGGCGTCGACGGTGGGAACACTCTCGGGGTTGGCTAGTAAGAGACAGGCACGGTGGCAGGGTCAGGGGGGCGAGCGGAAGCGGGTTAGCTGGGCTCCCCCAGGGGTGGGTTAGGGACACTGGAGCTCTCGGGCGGGAAGTTTGGGGAGGGGCATCTGAGGCTCTGAGTCCCCGAAAAGGAGCGGGGGAAAGTTAGATGGAGGCTGGCTGGGCGCTCCGGGGCGGCTGGAGACCCCCGAGGGCGCGGGCGGAGGTGGGCGCGGGGTCGCGTTCCCAGGGCAGCGCCCGGGGCACTGGAGCCGGGCGCGAAAGGGCGCTCTCCCGCAGGCGCCCGGGGCGGGTGGGCGTGGGGGGCCCTGGGTCCCTAGCCGTTGAGTTTGGGGGGCGCTGATGGGGGCCGGGGATGGGAGCGAAGCCCCGGCAGGGAAGGCAGGTCTCCCACAGCGCGGAGGCTCCCCGGACGCGGACGCACTCGGCCTTGCGGCGCGCGGGAGGCCGCGGAACGGGCCGGGCAGGCCCGCAGGGCAGCGCCGCTCTCCGCCCTCCCCGCCGCCCAAATCGCGGCGCCTTTCGCCCGCGCTCCTACCTGGGCGCCCGCGCTGCTGGCTGCCGGCGACTGCGGCAGGCGCCGCGGGGTGGGAGCGAGGCGCGGCGGGCCGGGGGCGCCAGAGCGGGAGGCGCGGCGAGCAGCCGGCGGTGCCAGCGCAGCGCGAGGTCCCGGAGCCCCAGCACGCGCCCCGCCCCGCTGTGGGCGGGGAGAGCGGAGCCCCAGCACGCGGGAAGCGGGGGTCCGGACCCCCAGGCCTGCGGGGCAACGCTGCGCCGGGTGGCGTCCAGGGAGGCGGCAGCCCCGCGCCTCTCTCCTCACCCCACACGTGGCGATGGCGCAGGCGGAACTCAAAGAAGGGGGCTGTGACCTGCCTGTCCCCAGAACTGCTCCCCAGCGGGCGCCCCGCCACTCGCGGCGGGCGTCACGGCACTAGGGCAAGCTAGCTGGATTTCAGTTGCGGCATCTATAAAATGGGTTAGTAATTCCTGGCATTCTTCACCTGCAATCTGAGCAGAAATCATCCCGCGGCCAGCAGCACCGGGAACCATGGATGAAGTTCCTGACCTGTTGGTGCTCCCGGTATGAGTGTGAACACGTTTGGGGACCCCAGGCCGGGTAGGGTAGAGTCACTGCAGACAGGGGGTAGAGTGTGGCGCCTCCTGGCTGTGTGTGACACACACCCCACCCTCTCACTCTCATCTAACCCTCCTGTGTAGATTCATAGGACACACGCCGCTGGATCGCTCCAGAATATTTCTTGAGAACCTAGCAAGTATCGGCGCGCCTGTTCTGACCAATCACGGCGCTACAGCGACCAAAACAAAGCTCCCCGCCTCCAGGGAACTTACAGTCTGGTGGAAGGAGACAGACAAATAATAAGCATAATAAATATACAAGTGATCTTAAAGTGATAATTGCTCCAGGAAAAAATGTACAGTATAAAGGGGACCTGGGCAAATCATCTTTCAGAAACAAAAATACGACGCACACCTAAGGCTTCAGCTCTGTTGGGGGGTTATGTTATTCGTACCCCTTGTCTACAGAAACTATAATGCTGAGAAGCGGGTGTTAAACTGGCAATCAGAGGTCAAGGACCTCTCCCAAGATCACCAACAGCAAGCAATCCAGTGGGAACTGAAGCTCCCCGGGGCAAAGGGAGCCATGTACAGATAGTCAAGGTATAGAAACCTCAGAACCTGGAGCACCCGCTCCTCCCCCAACCCCTACGTGGTGCCTCCAGCCCCAGTGTTTGTTTTGTTTTGAGACAGGGTCTTGCTATGTAGCTTAGGTTGGCCTTGAACTCACTGTGTACCCAGGCTGGCCTCAGACTCACAGCAATCCTACTGCCTCAGCCTCCTGAGTACTGGAATTGCAGGCATGCTCCATCACACCTGGCTTCCAAGCCCCAGAACTGCCAGCAGGCAGATCCAGGCAGCAGGTGAGGCCTGTCCTCCCTCCCCCAGGCCACAGTGCACCTCAAGGAGCAGGGAGCAGTATAGAAATCTTGGATCGAGGGTGAGGAGCAATCTACTGCTTAGTAACTCTAGAGTTCTAGGAAGAGTGGCCCCATCTCCTTGATTCCTCTTTTCCTCCTCTGCAAGAGTTAACAGAATACAGCATCTGCCTTACAGTGACATTGAGGAGATGAAATGACCCTGGTATAAATGTCAGTTGGTGCATGTGTCAGTGCTAGCTGTTGGCCTCAGTGTTCCCGTCTGTACAATGGGAATGTTCCATTATATTGTTCTGTTATATGCCATTACAACAGAATGTTCCACTCTGTTAGCCCAGGAATTCTTACGCGAGCAATAGCAACCCTGACAGATGCTGTGTAGAATGTGTCTTGGAGGCCAGTGATGTGGGCTGGTGCTCTTCCTTCTGCTCTTTGCTCTGTGAGATTGGCAAAGTCTCCTCAGTTCCCTGTTGCTATGAAATTAGGGTACTGCAGATGTGGCTGGTACTTTAACCTCTTGGTAAAAAAGATGTGCCTGATAAATTTTAGCACTGTAAAAAAAAAGTATATAATGGGATAAAATATGTCCTTTGTTTCTAGATTTTTTTCTGTGATGTATGATATCTTCTATTTTTATAAAGAAAATGTGATGTTAATTTTAACATGTGTTCATCCTGCGTGATAGATCCAAGGGGTGTTTGTTATTTTAAAATCTGCTTCGCGAATTTTTTTTAAAAAAGATTGGGTCATGGTGGTGGTGCCCCCTTGTGGCCACACTGTTATTATTTTGAATTTGAGCCCTCTTCAGAAACTCCACGTGTAAGCTCCTCTGGAAGTCCTGGACTTCCTTAACATTTCAGGGTACAGAGTGACGTTCAAGAATGATCATCTTTTGCTGATGTGGGGGCACACTCTTGTAATCTCGGCTACTCTGAAGGCTGAGGCAGGAGGATTACAAATTGGAGCCAAGCCTGGGCAACTTTAGAGACCCTGTCTCAAAATAAAATAATAAAAAGGGTTCAGGACGTAACACAGTGCTCCCTGAGTTCAATTCTCAGTGCTTCAAAAACAGAAGAATGATGCTCAGCCTTTGCTTCTCTCTCTGGAGGAAGTGTCTGGTACCATAATGGGACAACTGAGTCTCAGGAAACCTCTGCACCAGCTCAGTAGGCCTGCCTTCGCAGCGCTGGTGTGGTCGCTAATCCTATGTAAGGATTTTAGGCGCCTCCGCCTTGTGGAGAGAGGCAGATGGGCTGTAGTTTTATTCCTGGGCTCTCCTGGTTTAGAAATACTTGTCAAATCTGCTTTCAAATATGGCTCCTCCCCCTCACCTACTCCCACATCCAATCAGCAGCGCCTCTCCCGAGTGGCCACGCCCACTCCCGCGGCCCCGCCTCTCCCGTCCCACCGCCGGCTCAGAACTGGCGCCTTCAGCAGCGTCCACTCAAACTGCCGCACTGCCGCACTCCCCGCTGCTGGTCTCCATCCTGCCCTCCCTCCTACGGGTCGCAAATCTCGCTGAAACTTGGACCGCTTGCTGCAAAGTCCGAGCACCGCTTAGCGTTCCGGCCGGCCACCAGCCTTGCCACCATACCTTCCTGCTCCTTCCACCCAGGCCTGGGTAACGTGTGGATCTGCGTCCTGCCTCATTCCACACGCAGGATGGAGGATCGGGACTCCTGCCGCCGGGCCGCGCTCCGGCTCAGAGGTGTAGCACCGAGGACCCCTAGTGGCTCGTTGATTGTTGCTACTTTGACTGCCATGCTGAAGTGTCCAGGGGACGTCAGGGGGACCTGCGAGCCTATTCGAGTTAGCTATGCTTCTAGAATCTCAGTTTCCCACTCTAAAACAAACGTGAACGGCCCACCCCGTCGTGGACGTAGAATTGCTGGTGTCCCCAAGCATTCATAGACCCAGGGCAAGACTGCTCGGGATTCCAGCCCCATTGACATTTCTTAACAGCACGACCCTGGGAATAGAGGACTCGACCCCCTGCACCTCAGCCCATCATCTGCAAACGAGGGCCACATGGCCAAGCGGCCTGAGGACTAGGTGAGCTTGTTTGTGTGCACTGCTTACCAACCTTATTAACTTATAGCTGGTGGCTTTGGGTTTTATCAATTTGCACCATGAGAGAGCTAAACCCAAGGGGTCATGGGTCCAAACCCAGCTCTGAGGTCCACAGCGTACACAAGGCCTGCAATGAGCACCCGCGGGAAAAGGTGGGAGCTGGGGCAGCTGGGGAGTAGGGCACTGTGACAAGGTGCCAGGGCAGGACAGCACAGGGGACCCTGGGGGGTGGCACCAGTGTGGCAGCTGCTCCCCACCACACAGGCCCAGCCCCCTCCCCAACCCCCCAGGCCAGCAGAGGCCAACAAGAGGGAGGCAGACACCAGCGTTGAAGGCATTTATTCAGGGTCCTTCAGGGCGAGTCTACTGGTTACAAGCTCTACAGAAGCTCTCGTCCATGGGAACAGCCGAGGGGCCGGGTACCCCCGGGCAGGGGTGGGGGCTGCCATCGCCCTGGGCACACATGAGAGAGCAGCGTGGGCAGTTCAGGGTGCAGGGGAAGCTTCACCGCCTGCCCGCCCACCCTGGCCCGGGTTCCACATCCCTCTAGGTTTAAAGTGCAGCTGGGTAGGGGGCGGGACTGGGGACCTCGGGGTCACAACGGGTCACCCACAGGGGCCACCCTGTCCTGGAGCTCCTAGAGGCTCAGCCAGCATCTATTCGGGTCCAGCTTGGACCCTCTGATAGGGAGACCACCCTCACCCCATCGGCCCCCAGATGTTTAGAAAGCCCTTCCCCTGACCCCGGAAGCTCGCTGAGGGCAAGCCAAGGAAGCCAGAGCAAGGCCCAAAGAGCCTGGCCCCAGCCCTGGTGCCCTGAGTCAGCAGGGTCCTGCCCAGCCTGACTCCCAACCACTCCGTTGGGTGGGAGGGGGCACTTTGTGCCCAGGGCAGATGCTTCCCTGGAGGTGGGGTGTCCAGGGAAGGCCATTAGGGAAACTTGTGCAGGCTGGAGCTTCTTGCTTCTGCCATTGGTCTTCCTAGCCCAGTCCTCCTGCCAGGCAGACACTGGCATGGTGCCACCCTTAGCTTTAGGGCCCCTGGCTGTACCACCTGGCCCCACCCCTGGGGATCCTGCCCCAGCAGGGGCTGGGCGGGCCTTGGCCTGCACCTGCCATCTTGGAAGGCCTCACCCACGCTCAGCAGCTTAGCCGGCCTCCTCCCCTCCCAGGAACACCTCTCTACAAGGCAGAAAGCAAAGACCGCCCCACTTCCAAAAAGAGCCCTGAAGACTTCTCCTTCCTCCCCCCACGCTCCAATATATTAAAATTGTGAAGCTTGGCTCCAGCTCCTCCCCTTGAGATCTCCATGGCAACCAGACAGCATTCCAAGTCCAAGTCTGAATCCAAGTTCATCCAGTGCCAGGGGAGCTTCCACCTCTCCCCTCGCTCTTCCCCAGAGGGTGAGACCCGACATTCCACAGGGGCCCCGAGGGGAGGAAGAGCAGGGGCCTCAGTCCTCAGCCCCCTCCTCTTCTACGTGGGGGGCCCCAGGAGTCTCCTGGGGCTCGGGGCTCTGCCCACCAGGGTGGGGGTGGGGGTGGGCGCCCGGCTGCGAGCCCGGCCCGTCCTCGCCCTGCACGTAGACACCCAGCCCCTCGTGGCTGGGCTCCTTTCCGCAGGCCTGGCAACTGCAGTGCAGGATCTTCTCCACCAGCTTGTCCACCCTGGGCATCACCTCATGGCCGGGGCACTCCAAGGTCACCTAGGGTGGGCAGGAGGAAGGGAGAGATTGTCCTTAGGCCTGGGGCAGGTGGGGAGGCCCCAGGAGCATCACATGCAATCACTGATTAGCTCTGGGGACCCCCCCCCCAGGGGCGCAGGGACCAAGCCACTGCTGCAGCCACCGGACTTGCTCCGCACACCCAAGCCTTCCCCTCACGCGCACCCCGCAGCAGCCGCGGGGCACTCTGGGAAATGCGGTGTCGCTTGCCCCTGCTTAACCCTCCCCAAGTGCTCCCCTACTGCCCTTGGACAACAGAGCCGACCCTTTCCATGGCCGCCCAGGACCTTCAGGCTGGCCGAAGCCGCCCCGCACCCCGGACCTTGTGCCTCTGCCCCCAGCTCTCTGCCCCCGATCTGCCTCAGGCGCTTTGCACGCCCTGCTCTCTTTGGCTGGTAGGTTCTTCCCAACCCACCCCCAACCTCCTGCCCCAAACTCTGCCCAGTTCACTTCTGGGCAGCCTTTGGGTCTGACCTCACAGGAGCCCCGCCCCAAGCCTCCAGCACCCCCGCGGGAACCCAGGAGGAACCCGTGAGCACGCTGCCTTTCCCCTGTGGGCACACTGCTAACTGCCCTTTGTTCTTTATTCACTTTTCCCTCCCTCCTTCCTTCCCCAGAGCACCGACTCCATGCCAGCCCTGGGGACGTAACAACAGGCGTGACCTTTCCAGGGAAACCAACTGGCCATAGTCACCCCGACGTGCTGGGAAGACCGCAGATGTGACAGACGATCACAAGGGAGGCACACAGTGCGCTGCAAGCCAGCAGCACGGGCATTTGACTCGGATAGGAACAGGAATGATGCTTGAGCCAAGACTGAAGAATCAAGGTAGGGGAGGGGAGGAACAGGGCAGAGAATATGTGCAAAGGCCCTGCGGTGGAAGGGAGCAGCACAGGTAGGAAGGACTGAAAGGAGGCAGGTTGGTGTCAGGTGTCAAACTAGTAAGGAAAGCAGGGGAGGGTAGAAGCTGCAGAGGCTCTTCAGGCAGACCCGACGGGACCCTGCAGACATGGCTTGAGATGTCGGGAAGCCACTGAAAGAATTTCAGTACACAAGTGGGATCCGAAAGTAGCTTCAGAGAGATCCTTGTCCTGCACAACTTGGTGTCAGACCTGTGACCCATCCTGTGGCAAGGACCACGTGCGCGCCCCGCACGCAGCGAGACCCGACTCGGTACCCAGGCAGGGTGGGGGGGGGGGGGGGGGGCGCATACTCACAATCTCCCACATGGTCTGGGCTGGCATGCAGGAGTCACAGTGCACCAGGGACTCTGTGGACTGTGGGAAGGTGTTGGGGACGCTGTAGCTGAAGCACTGTCCCAGGCACGCCCTGTGGGAGGGGAGGTCACCGCGCACCGTGTCACCGCGGGGGAGGCAGGCTGGGCAGCCGGGTGGTCCTCACGCCCCACACCCTCTGTCCCACCTGTTCTGGATGGATTTGGCCTCACAGCCGCTGTGGCCCACGATCTGGGTGATGTTCTTGGCCTCGCACCAGGCACTCTTGTCCGGGAACAGCGCCAGCTTGTTGATGGGTGGGGGTGCGGCCAGCAGCATAGCAGGGAGGACAGCGCCCACCAGGACCCGGAGCATCATGCCTGGGGCCTCCAGAGCCCTGGAACTGAGCACACGGGCCGGGTGAGTCCGGGCTGCCCGCCTGGGCTCAGAAGGTACAAGTGTGGACCCTGGTTTGTGACCCCTGCTCCAAGCCAGCTCTCCCGCCCACTACCCAGCTTTTCCTCTCTGACCGAGGACAAGGCATCTCTCCTCTCTGAACCTCAGAAATGGAGCTGTGGGGGCTGGGGCCGGAAGCTTGTGAGGAAACACTTGCCTCATTCGCGTAAAGCCCCAGGTTCGATCCACAGCACAGGATTAAAAAAAATAATAATAATAGGGCTGTAAACAGCACTGCATCCATCACACGGGCATCAGAAAGATTAAACGAGGTGCTCAACGAGCCTGGGAGAACAGGCACCCTCCAAATATCGTACACTTCTGGTTTGTTTGCGTTTGGGGGAGTCTGTTTATGTGCTTTGTTCTGGGGATTGAACCCAGAGCCTCTCACTCGCCGGGCACAGGCTCTACCACCGAGCTACACCCCCAGTCTGTTCTGTGATCAGTCCCAGGGATTGAATCCAGGGCCCGTGCACTGAGCTACAGTCCCAGTCTTATTTTTATTTTGAGACAGGGTCTTGTTAAATTGCCTAGGCTGGGCTCAAATTTGTGAACCTCCTGCCTCGGCCTCCCAGTGTGCTGAGATTACAGGTGGGCAGCTGTGCAGTGGTCACTTTTGTAGCTCACTATGTAGCCCGGAGCAAGTTACTGTTTATCTCTGCACCTTGGTCTCGCCCTCTAAAAGGGGAAGCCAAGGGCGCTCTGCATGGCAGTGGACTGCACTCCATGTGTCTGAGTGCACATGAAGAGTTGAACAGTCCTTAGCTCCCTTCTCCCTGTGATGCTGTGGATCTGCCGGGGGCAAACAATTGTTCAAGCAATGGTTGAGGGCTGGCCACCCACCTGCTAGCTCTCCTCGAAAGCCACTGTCACGTCAGGAACCCAGTGTAGAGGCATCTAAACTCAGCCTTCATCTCGTGATGAATTCTGCCACCCCAACCAGATGTACCGGGCCTCGAGCCCGGTAGGGCTCTACCGTCAGCCCCAGCTAAACCCTGAGTGAGCAGAAGACGAAGCCAAGCAGCAGAAGGTTGCAAATTCCCTCGCTGTAGAAAAGCACGACGCTAATACCAGTATCTGCCAGAAGATGGCGCTGCAGGACAGTCTGTGTCCAAAGGCTTTGCTCACAGGGGGCTCGCCCTCCCCTTTCATAGATTTCACCCACTTTCCCATCACTAAAGAGAGTGGGAAAGGCTTCTGGGAGACTCAGAAATAAGGGAAGCGCTTGAAAGTGGGGAGCAGGGTCCCCAACCTTCACTCAGGACACAGAAAAGGGTACCGGACACACCTGTTGTGTGACCCTTGAAACTCAGGCCTCTGTGTCTCCACCTGTAAAATGAGTGGGGACCGAGGTAGTGGTTTCTGAACCGGATAATACATGAATTTCCTGGGGACTTGTGGGGTGAAAACTCCTGTGATACCCAGGGATTGAACGCAGGGCCTTTGCACTGAGCTACAGCCCCACCCTCGCCTTTTTTCTTCTATCTTTGCTTCCTTCCTTCCTTCCTTTCTTCCTTCCTTCTTTTTCTTTTTTTTTTCTTTCTTTCTTTCTTTCTTTCTTTCTTTCTTTCTTTCTTTCTTTTTCTTTCTTTCTTTCCTTCCTTCCTTCTTCCTTTCTTCTTTTCTTTCTTTTTGTGTGTGTCTTTTAAAACACAATCTAAGTTGCCCAGGCTGAGCTTCAGCGTTTGATCTTCCCGCCTCAGTCTCCCAGAGTGCTGAGATTTCAGGCATGCGCCAACACACTCATCTGTATTTCAGCATTTTTACCAAGCTTCCTGGGACAGTTCTGACAGAGCCATCAGAACCATTCGGCTGACAATGTGGGACTCTGTCCCAGGAGGGGTCCTAGTGAGGCTGAAGCCAGGCTTGAAGAATCAAGGACAGGTCCCACAGAAGCCCAGCGCCAGGGAGGGGATGGCCTAGGACCAGGCAGCGCCTGCAGAACAGCCCTAGCTGGGCCACCTTCGGCAGAAAGGGAATGGTGGTGGCCTCTGTAAACTGTCCAGGGAGGGGGCAGTTGGGGCGTCACGCCTGCCCAGCAATGGAGATCTGGGCGGGCCAGCTGAGCCAGGCTTCAGGGAGGGCTCAGCCACCTGCAGGCCCGAGGGACACTGTGGCCCCCTGGGCAGCATCCTGAAGTCCCCTGGGCTCCGGCCCCTCTCCCTGCAGAGGCCTCAGTTCACTGCAGATCTGACCCCGGTCCAGCAGGAAGGGAGCAGCTGGAGGGGAGGTCAGATGTCCTGCCCCCACCCCAAAGGAGCTCTTGCCGTGATCCAGGCTCACACACACATTTCCGGTCTCACAAGACCCACAGCAGAGTTCCTAACCGGTGGCATGACTGCTCTGCAACAAGTGTGGCCTCCAGGGGGCTGACAGGTCCTCCAGCCTCCGGGCCCCCGCTGGGCCGAGCTGGCACTCTGGACCTCGGAGCAGCCTCTGCTCTATGCCGACCCCACCGCCCTTCCACGGAGCAACAGGTCAGCCAGGGCTGGAATGAAAGGAGCCTAGAGATGGGCCCTACTTAGCAGGGTGAAGTTTGGGGGAAACTGAAGAGAAACAGATAAACCGAGGCAGAAGGCCATCTCCCTGTGTGCCCCCCTCTCCAGGGCCCAGGGGACTGTTTGTACAAGGGCCCCCGTCGGAACCTTCCTCCGTCCGGGGCACAGCACTCGTCTCAAGGAGGACCCAGCACCCAGCAGCCCCCCACTGGGGCCAGCCCTCTCCCCCAGGGGACGCATAGGAAAGGCCAGTGGCAGCAGAGGCAGCAAGGGCAGAGGCAGCCTCCCTCACACAGGTGGTGGGCAGGACACACCCACCTCCTTCTGACCTCTCACCCTGCCCGGAAAGGACACACACTGCCCCCGCCAGTGAGTAAGATCTGTGCTGGCTGGTTTTATTTTTTGTCGGTGGTGGTGGTGGTGGTGGTGGTGGTGGTGTATGCTTTTTGTTTTTATAACTTGGATCTTTTTTTTTTTTTTTTTTTTTTTTTTGCAGCAGTCAGACCTTCCTTCCTGAGCCGGGAGAGCCTCGCCCGGATTCTCAACCCTTCCTCCCCGCCCTGAAGGTCGCACAAGTCATGGGACTCCCAGAGTAGCAGGGCGGGAAGGGAATCAGTGACCTCCCAGACCAATGCCCCAGGCTCTCCCCAGGCAGGTCCGGCAGAGCCATGTCCTGCCCTGACCACTCTACCCCCTGCAGGCGGATGCCCCTTTCGGGTGCCCTCCCGGAATGCAGGCCTGGGGCAGGGTGGGAGACAGGCCAGCTCGAGAACAGCAGGGGCCGGGGACTCTGGCTCTGCACCCTCCTACCTAGGAGCTCAGAGCCCGAGGCGAGGCCCAGGGCAGTGGGTGAAGCGCAAGCAGTCGTTTGGAGGGGGACAGTCAGAGATGGTGTGCAGAGGCCCTGAGAGCCCCTGCGTGAGAAAGGCCAGGAGAAGCGACGGCAGCCGCCAGCCTGCACTCGCTCCCCAGCCTCCCAGCCAGAAGGAGGAGCTGGTCCTAACTGCAGATGCGTGTTGCTGTCCTAAGTGCTTCTGCCTGTGTCCATCATCTCGGTCCTTACAATAACCCCGTGGGATGGACCCTATTATTTGCCCAGTGCACAGATGAAGACATGAAGGCACCGAGGGGCTGAGAGCTGCGGAAGTTTGCACAACTACTCAGCAGGAGAGCTGAGATTTAACCCTGGGCAGGAGCGGGTAAGCCACAAGTTACCCTTGAACATCACGGAAGAGAGAGAAGGAAGAGACACATGCAGGAAGCAGGCGGAATGAGACCTGGGCAGGGAGGCGGCCTGGGCTCCCGTGAGGCTCTCTTCCTCCTCTTAGCACCCTGCAGTTTCCAGTTGCCCAGGCTGGAACTGGGGAGCCCCACGGATCAGAGAGTGAGTCCTGCTCCCGACTCTCTACAGACGAGCATGTGCCCATGGCAGACCCTGGCTGCCTGGAGTCTCAGGAAAGACCTGCAAGTGTCCTTGCCCCACAGGGCTGCTGCGGCAGTGGGTGCCACAGGCTCCGCCGCACCCACCCATCCAGGCACTCCCGGGTCCATGCCAAGTCCTCAAAGACCTCCTGAAACTCATTCTTTCACACAGCAAGGAAGCCCCGAGGGGTGACACCGGTGACCCATTTTAGCACCGTGGAAACTGAGGCACAGGTGAAGAAAGTAAATAGCTCGAGTCTCCTGCACTGGGAAGAGGGTACCAAGCAGACAGCAGATGGGCCTCAATGGCCTCCTAGGGGCACCTTTGTTCAGAGGGTGCTCAGGAAGGCCAGGGAGGTGGGGCAGCCAGGACACAGGCCACAAGCTTTGGGGACAAGCTCTGGGACCCTCCACACCCACCAGAACTTAGCAGCTTCTCCGAGGTGCCCAGGCCAGCAAATCACTGGGAGAGACGCAGTCCCTGCCTCTGTAACCTCCTGTGGGAACCCTTCCCGCATCTGCCCCTCTGACTCCATGGACGCTTCCACAGGCTCAGCATCCGGGTTACAGGGGAATCCACACCCTAAAGGCACAGGGCTGTGGCTTCTTGTTCCACCCCGGAGCTGCCTGTCCCCTACCTCTGCCCCCTTTCCTGCCCCTCTCCACCCCCCACAAACACACACCACAGGTCCTGGTCCAAATCTCAGCCACTGGAATCTTTCCATGCCTCAGTTTCCCATCTGCAAAAGCAGGAATGGTGATAAAAACCTATCTCACGGGCTGGGGATATAGCCCAGCGGTACAAGCGCCTGCCTGGCAAGCGCAAGGTCCTGAGTTTGATTCCTGGTATCAAAAAACAAAACAAAACAAAAAAAAACCCAACATCCCACGGGGCAGCTGTGAGAATTAAACTGAACAGCAAAAAACTCCAGAGAGGTTGCCCGCCAGAGGCAGTGTGAGCCCTGGCTTGCTGTCACCCAGGCCTCTTCCCTCACCCCCGCACTCCTGCCTCTCCTTTCGGATCCTGGCCTCATCCTGAGAATTTCTCAATCTGGGGCTGCATCTGCCCCAGTGGAACGGGATTGAGGAGACATCTCGAGGAACTGGTGATTTCGCCCTCACTTGCCAGTCTGTGTCGATCTACCCCTTCTGAGCCACCGAGAGACAGGACCCCATGAGCACAGCCCCCTCCAGGTCACCTTCAGAAAGCAGGCTCTGCCCCAGCACCAGGCTGCGCGCGGCTGGCGCAGAGGGTGTGGCGTCCGCGGCTGCTGCCCCAGGCCTGGGGATCAGCAGGGTGGGGCAGCCCTCCAGGTCTTGGAGTGAGTACAGGGACTTCCTTCAGTGGTGCAACGGAAAAATGCTGCTCTGGGTCGGGGCAAGGCAGTGACAGGCCCCTGACCTGGTCAGCCTGGCCGAGTTTCCTTGGGCGCCCTGGGGTCCCAGGGTGAGTTTTTGCCGAAGTTTATCTCTTGGTTCACTGGTCCCTGGAGGCAGGATGGTCCAGTAGGCACAGACCAAGTCACTGACCATTCGCTGCGCTCCCTACACTTCCCACTTGCCACCTGAGGAACGGGCAGCGCGGCCTGGGGACATCTAATGCAGCAGGTTCCCTCGGGAAGAGTCTGGCTTCAGCGTGTTGCTTGAGGCCAATGCGATTCCACGACCCCAGGCTCACCACAGGGTGGCTTCCTTCCTTTCTTCCTGCAGTGCCTGGGAGGTTCTGGGCCAGGCTGTCCACCCGGCAGGCACAAAGGCCCAACCCCACACCCCTGAGGCCTGCCCACCTCTGCCAGGTGGCTCCACCTTCCAGCCCTAGTTCCTCCATGCCCACCCCCCAACCAGGCCCTGGCCCTCCTCGCCCAGGACCCTCCTCCTGCAGACCCCAAACTGTCTCCAAAACAAACCAGTGCTAATGAGCTGCTGCAGGGCCGCGGCACATCTGCTCAGCAGAAGTCCCCTGCGGACCTCACCCACAGCCCTGCCCGCCCCAGCAGCCCGCGACCCTTGAGGTTGCAGGAAGGCGCTCCACTCAGTCTGAAATTTCACTTTAAAATGATGAGGCCACATCTCTGGCTGATAATGCAGAGCACTTACTCCCTTGTCCCCCTTCCAGCACACAGGCCCAGGAGACAGGTCTGGCTTGCAGGGGTGGGTGGAGAGGGGTGGGGGTCACCAAGGAAACACTCCAGTCTCCATTCTTCTTGGCCCCAACTCAATGCAAACCACGCCCGAGCAGCCCCAGCATCTGGGGGAGTCTCGGGAGGCTGGCGGCTTGGACCGTAACAAAGGACGAGGGGTTCCTTGTTGACAAGTTACTTCCCCACCCCATCCCACCTCAGCAGGCTGTTTTCCGGGATTACTCCTAGTTGGTTACAAGCTGGTGGCCTCCAGCTGGGTGAGGGCCTCGGAAAGCCTGGAAATGCTGGCCAATCCCTGGCCACACCAAGGCAGGCAGCGCCGGCCCCTGGACTTCGGCTTATGAAAGATCAGAATGGCTCTGCCCTGGGCGCAGGCCCGGCGGGCAGGTGGCCCGAATCAGGGCCCGGTGGTGCAGAATGCCTGGGGTGGGGGTCGGGGTGGGGTGGAGCAGTTAAACAGCCGAGGCCCCCAGAAGGCTGGGTCTCTCTGCCCAAGCCTCAAATGCAGGGACATCATCCGGGCCAGGCCCACCAGCAGGCCGGAGGCAGAAGGAGCGTTCTGCGACTTTTATCGAGTCTAGGAAACTATCCCCGAAGCCAACTTGGCCGGCGACCGGGCGACCGTCGGGATCCTAGGGTGGGGGCTCGGGCGCAAAGCCGACTCCCACAGAAGGCAGCGCCGGGGAGGACATGAAAGCAGAGTGATAAGCCCAGAGAGAGTGAAAACGGAGGCAGGACGGGAGAAAGACGGAGACAGCACCAGAGAAGCAGCGGGACGGAAATGGAGCGCCGGAGCGACGGAACCACACAGATGGGGAGACAGCAGCCGAGAGCGAGGCGCAGGGCGGCAGCGCGTCTGCGG